>NW_026054678.1:0-152804 GCF_022830035.1 Ophidiomyces ophidiicola
GAAAGCAAGGAGTACTAATGAAGAAGCGTTATATCATAACTCGCTATGCTTGAAATGGAATTATGAGGAGTGCGGGAGAAAGAGAAACAAGGAGAAATCGACAAAAGTATGTCCTTCCCCGCTTTGATTGCTTTTGGTGGTAAGTAAGGAAGAAGGGTAGCAAGACGGCGGAGGAATTTAGTGAAGAAAGTGCTGGGAGAGAGCGTGTCGAACAGATGTACCTGCGAACCGCGTGGAGACGCGATGTCGACTAATGGCGCACCGATCCAGCTTAGCGTGTCTGGCGTGCCTCACGCGTCTGTGACCGTGTAGCCGGAGACGGCAGTATATATTATCCGGTTGGCTAAATGGCCTTGGCGAGCTAGTATATAAAGGGATTAGCGGGAATTTGTACTTGTTTCTCAGCTTCGACATCCAGAGAGTTTTGAAGTTGTCAACTGAACATCGATTCTTGAGAAACGGGCAACGTCGACCCTTTTATACTTGTCCGAAATGGCTGATGTGAAGATCCAGTAAGTAACACCGGATTGCATGGGTCAGATGATGATGCCTTAGCTGCTTCAGGCTGCCCGAGGCATCTACCACCAACGCAACCAATCTAATCGCATAGCCATGCTGACAATCTATTTTTGCAGAGATTTACTGAATAAACCCCGCAATGAGCTTACGTACGTTTTGTTCTTATACCTGCAGCCTCAATCAAGCTCTCGATGATATTTGACTTGGCTATCCAGCGTTTTTTCGCTGCTTGCCCAATAACCCAACCTTTTGGCTTACCATAACTGTTGATATATTGTAGTGAATACGAAGTTTCCATCATAGAAGAACATGAGCTTACGACTGGTCCTCTGTCTATTTTACAAACTGCCACCCGCTCTCACGCTCAAGTGCTAATCTCTTGTCGAAATAATCGGAAGCTTCTCGCTAGAGTAAAAGCCTTCGATCGTCATTGTAATATGGTCTTGGAGAACGTTAAGGAAATGTGGACAGAAAAACCAAAGGGTGGCAAGGGGAAAGGAGTTAATAAGGATAGATTTGTCAGCAAGATGTAAGTTCTATGTTCTATCAAAAATTGTCCTTAGTTTACTTACTTATGCCATCACAGGTTTTTGAGAGGTGACTCAGTTATTCTTGTTCTCCTCAGCTGAGTTGAGATTGATGCACTTCGCACATTGACATCTTTCTCCCAACCTTTATATCTACCGCATTCTCCAGTACTAGATATTTCGACGTTCCGTATCTTTGCCCATCATGATGGCGACTATGCTATAAAAACCCACGGAGCAATTTTTATTCAACCCAGAAACCTTATACATCAACAAATCATACTTTGGGCGGATACTAGCGCATTTGTTATGGCTTTTCACGTTCTACTCGCCTCAGCTGGATGGAAATCGGCGTCCTTGGCGTTTCTGACCCAACTTTTATGCCTTTCTGCGCAGTGGGTTTAATTATATTGTCTGGGTTTAAGTACGGCTGAAGAGTACTTTAAAAGTCTATCTAAATGACAAAGAGAGTTTTACTATCCAACGGGTTTTCTTACCTTCTCGCATCGTCATATGTTGTTTCGCACGCATGACACAAGTTCCAGAAATATGAATTTTATCCTACGACTAGTATCCTTTTATAATACCGATACTAGTCATTCTTTTACATGCCATCCGCCAGGCCACTCAAAAATTCACTCAATCCGTATGCTCCGGGGTCAGGAATCTTACCGACCCACTGGTCCTCGCTCCCTATATACACTGTCCGACCCAAACTGGCTTTCATTGCCTTTGTCGATTCGGCGCCTTTGCGCGCAGCAGATGCTGCCTTTTTTGTGTCCCCTGACTTGGCTAGTTCGTCGATAAATGGAACGAGTGCGTCCATCAATGTACGATCACCAGGGCGCGCCGGTGTGTATTTAGCCAATGCCTTTAATGAGTGTTGCAGAGCGTGAGTCCAGGTTTTCAGGTTGACTGGTACCGGCCCAGTGGGCGAATCTTGTTCTTTGAGGCCGTGAGCGAGGGCGTTCAGAAAAATGGCGTAAATAGCACCGCTGGTGCCGTCCATATTGGTCTCTACAACACTAATAACTTTATTTAGGGTACGGAGAATATCGTCGTTCAACGTGATAGAGGGATCGTTCAGAAGGTGTAGAACGGATTCTGCGCCGCGCTTTAGACCTACACCGCAATCCCCATCACCTACTATCGTGTCAAAATGTGTCACCATGCCTTCAGCAGAAATAAGACGGTTGGCTCCTGACGTGACGACTGTCTTGAATAAGGCACGGTCCACTTTTGACTTATTATTAGATTAAATGGTACAATAACATAGATTTTGCAGGATCGTTACTCACATATCAGATTAGACGATACTTCTGAAACAGAAGCAGACGCTCTATTTGTCAACAAAGAAAGACGGGGATCCTCCCAGGTCGATTTTTTGATTGGTGCAGCCCATCCCACGGCTTCTGCTGGAGCATCTAGAAGGTCCAGAAGAGACTTCTCTGGGCCAAGACCAGTATCAAACACTCTTAATAACGAAATACTGAAGCCCATTCCGTTAAGGCTGGTCAAGAATGTGCCCTGTATCAATCTGATGGGCTTGATTTTATACTCTTTCTCTAATTGGAGCATCACTTCCGCCGTGATTCCAGAAAGCTCCAAAGTACTAACACCTCCAAGATTATTGATAAAAAGGACAAATTTGTCAGAAGGTTCCCATTTTAAAAACGCACGGTCTTGGTCAGTTTGGTCGAGCAGCTGTTTCAACATAGTCTGGATTAACATTTCCAGCGTGGCTTGGATACGATGCGAACCAGGCTCATTATGAATTCCCATTCCAACTTCAATCTCATTATTTGGGACCATGTCTGTTGAACTTGGATTCGGAACAACTCTTCCAGGAACATGCACGTGTTCGAGAGAAGACCCCAGGCTCACAAGATTTTCTGAAACTAGTTGTGCGGTCGCATACACCTCGCTTAGGGAAGCACTACCATACAGTCATCAGGTAAATTTGATTTTTTGGTTGGCTTGCTTCAGTGACTTACCCGGTCTCAGCTAGGGCCCCAATGATCTTCATCAGCAAGATGCTGCCACCAATTCCTCTCCGACCAACTTTCCCTCCTTTCGTCCTTCCAACGCCAACATCGTCGCCAATCGAAAAGAATTCAGTCTGTATCCCTGCTGCTTTTGCTTTTTCCGCCGCTACCCCAAAGTTGAGAACATCACCAGTATAATTGACCGTGACAATCAAGACTCCCTTCGAAGTTTCTACTTTTTCCATGATGGCTTTTCTGACCTGTTCAGCTGACGGAGAAGCAAATATTGTTCCCGCCACCGAGGCCGTTAAGAAGCCTCTACCGACAAAGCCAGCGAAAGCCGGCTCATGCCCAGATCCGCCTCCAGAAACAATGGATACATTGCGCCCTACAGACGCACCCTGGGAAGTGTGGCGATAGATAATCTTGTACTCCTCATCAAGGGCTACGGAGGGATTTGTAAACGTCAGTGCCTTCAATGCAGTATTCACTAGGTGTGTTGGATCTTCAAAGAAGTGTTTGGCTAAGATGATGTCAGTAGGCCTTAACGTAGGCTATGAAAGAATTATCATACTCTGCATTTTCCGCGCAAGGTTACAAATTCACGATGGCAAAGCGCTGAGCCCAATAGTACTTTAGATAGCAGAGTGGTAAGTGTATGAACGACAGCAATAGAGCATGCATGCTATTGAGGATGAGCCCTATGAGGGGTTGATTAACAGGTAGGTACCTAGCTGATCGCACGACTGCCCGCACCTAAACCTGATTCAGTTTAGACAGGCGGCCACCAAGAAAGGTTCCAAAACTAACAAACCCATGTGCCTCGGCAACAACCGCAAACTAAACATATACAAATCACTCCGCAAATCACGGTTCTGTTTGGATCTAAGCGTAATATGGATGTATAGTGACTATATGCATGCATGTTGCCTTGGTATTAAAAGGAAACAGGATCATTAGAAGTACACCCAAGCAAAAAACGTTATGTCACCCTTGGTGTTGTCCATAAAGTGCAGCAAAAACTCCATTGCTGCGAAGCCAGTCTGGAACAGATGGTTGTTTGATTTGATGTCTGTTGGGCTTAAGACAATTCAACACTCATTGATATATGTATGTACATAAATTACTTATCAGTGAGCATGAATATTGATGTCATACCTACCATCTTTAGCTGTACAGGGTTGATAGTTTAAAACACTATTTCCATGAGTATTCCATTCCCAAGAAGACGCGTCACGCAGCCAAGAAGCAAATAGACACAGGACAGGTCATCAAAATGTTGTCATAAACCTTCGTCATTTTAGTATATTAGACGTAACAAATTCGTACCGGTAGAACTGATATAGAATCCAGGCCGTCATACGAAGTACCGACAAATAGCGTCTATGCGAGGTATCTGTATTTGTTCGATTCCGTATCTCTCTCCAAATACTCCTTCTCAATGAGTCTAGAAGAAATGCATGAATTAGCTGACATCTTATGGTATTACGGTGAAGTACATAGACGCCAGTTACTTACTTATCAATATTTTTCTTAATATCCGCAGGATCCAGATCTCCACGATTTTTGGTGGCTTTGATCACTTCGACGATAAGTTCCTGTGGTGTTATTGTTTTGTGACTTTTCATAATGCGAACAATTGCAGCTTGGGTCTCATAGTTTCGATCTGCTGCAACACGTTCATGCGTCTCTATATTCTCCTCCTTTGTCTCTTTTAGCTGTATTTGGTTGATCTTGATGCGCATTTTCGGATCCGAGAACTTGGAATTAAAACTGAAAATATCTGCTGAGTTAATTTCCTTTCCCTTCGGATGTTTCGTAAGCACACGATATTTGGCACAAGCCAGAGATTGCAAAGTTCTCTTCAACTCAACAGCCGCTATTTTTTAGTTAGCAAGTGCAATTACTTTGCAGGGGCTTCATATAAGAAAATAACTTACGGAGCCCCGTTTCGTTTTGGATGTCAGAATATGATAGAGTTTGTCCATCAGGTACATCGTTAAAAAGAAGAAGAACGACGGCCTGGAAAGAGCTAACAATGATCTCTTTATTCCCAGCAGCAAATGTAGATTTTAATTGGCAATGCGCAAGGGAGTGCTTCCAAATGAGTTTTCTTCCATTGTACTTGTTGTGATAAAAGTTTTCGAAGTCAAAAAGGGCATCAGAAATCATCTGGGGAATTTTCAATGGGATATCTGGATACGACGGCCAGGCAGCCGATGAGAGAACGTTAACATTCAGGTCCAGGCGAGTTTTGACCCTTTTCTCTCGTTGCAACGCGTTATACGATACCATTTCATCACGGGCAAGATCGATGTCTTTGAACATAGACTCGAGGTTGTGAGTGAAGTTTGACCCACATTCTTTTTTTTTTTTCAAAAAAATAGGATGTTAATTGTCGAAGTTCAGCCCGCCATCAAGAATCTAGGGATACGTACCTGATTTTAATCTAGCAAGCATGCTCTTTTCAGCGTCGTCGCTAGCGCTCCTGCCCATGAGAAGACGTCGAGCAAGGTCGTTTTTATAGAATGCTTCGAAAACAGCTTTTCCGTGAACAAACCGAAATAGGTCCAAAACGTGATCTAAGGCCTTATTCAATTCTATGTCGTCGTCAACCATTGTGACGTCTCCATCCGCTTTTAAGGTATTATCGCGCTTCTGAATAGCTTTCAGACCACCCCGGAGTAGAAGATCAACATGCTTTGCAATCATTTCCCCTGGCTGCGCACTGCCTGTTCCTTTATTATTCTTGTTTATGAAAGTCTCAAAAGTCTCGCGCAGGGTGCGTCCTAGAATTTCATCCCCGAAAAAACAGTCCGACAAAAAGCCGTCCAAATTTTGTTTGAATTCAAGAAGTCTGGCTACCATTTCAGCTTCTCTTTCTTTATCAAATATTATTGATGAGCCTTCGTCATCAATAAAAGTACTAAAAGCAGACTTGAGTCTTGATCCAAAACCCAGACGGCTTAGCAACAAATATAACTGTTTCAATGATATCTGGTTATTTGTCCTAAAAAGACCTAGAACATCTCTCTGTTCCAAGAGAATCCCCGTTTTCTCAGTCACAAGGTATTTATCAAGTAGTTCCGAAAGCCTAAGCTTTGTGCCGGCATTAAAATCAAATTTATCGCATCTTTTCATCTCACTTTTGATTAGCATATGGCTCTTATCAATGTACGTAGCCAGATAGCTCCGAGTCGCTTCATTACTTGACCATGACTTCATATATTGCTCTGAAGCCTTTAGAATCGCGGGCTCCAATTCTGAGCTGTACAGCTTAATATCATAAAAGAGTTTGATGGCTTCTTTCAGTAGGGTAGAGTCAAAGGAAGGATTATTGTCTCTGTCAAGGTCAACCAACTGGCAAACCCCGCGCAGCGTGGCGGATTTAATGGAATCGTCTGCAAAAATGACCGACCGAAACCCTATCATCCCCATTTCGTATACTGTGGAGTTTTCTGTAGACCGAAGCAGAAAGGATTGGTCTAAATAATAGAAGATTGATCGAATAGTCACCTGTTAATATTAAGAATATCAGACATTGCAACACGAGCAAGGTAACGGTGATTTTACCAGTCGTGTGCTCCACACGGACCAAGCTTCTTCCACCATACGAAGTACATCAATATCATCAGTTTCTTTGGCTTTGGTCAACAAGAGCGGAAGAACGTGGCATTGTATGTATTGTTTACAACGCTCTTGAAGCTTTTTCGCAAGGTCTTCAGATCTTTTTTGACGACATAGGTTTTCAGCGCCTTTGTACAGCTCCTCCAACGAGTACGGCGGTTTTTGGTCATTGAAAATCGATCCTAGTGAGGTATCTAGTTGCGTCCACACTTTATCAAAGTATTCATCTTGGTCGAGTTTCGGCGTAATTCGAAGGTTTTTGATTGTAAGACGTTTAGGGCCAGTGTGTGGGGTGAAATTGGTGGGTGCCGACGAGGGGTTCAGGTACGTCCGAGAAGCGTTAGCCGACGAAGAGAGGCTGCTCTGTCCAGTAATTGAAGTATTCATCACATTTGAATTAGAAAAGCTGTACATCCTTTCAACTGGAATACACGTTTGGATAGGCTGCCCAAGAGAGGCCGTTTGTTCATCCCCGGGCTCGTTTCGCTTCAGCCTCTTATTGGTTGGTGACAGCGGTCGATTCTTATGGCTTGGGGAATTGTTTCTTCCCCTTGAGAAAAGGTCTGGAATGGTGCCCGGGCTAGATCCGACGACTTCGTCCGACAAGTCTGACTGTCCGTCGAGGAGCTTCCTCTTGCCCGTCAGTTTGCGGTTCCCATGTGTGCCGGAATTCTGCATCTAGGGTCCCACACGTTAGAACTTCAGTAAAATGCATGGAGTGGCCAGGATAAAGTGTTTAATGAGGGGCAAATACCTGGTGTGGTGGTGGCTCCAGGCGCACAGGATGGACTTAGTTTCTGGTCACAGCTAGGCTCTCTATCCGTCTGATGTTGTGATTAGTAACTAACTAGTTAGTTAAACCAGTTAGTTACGGAGTAGTTAGTTAGTTAACTAACTAGTTAGGTTAACGGGAGCTTGTTCGGAGATAAGAAATGGTTAAACTACTCCATTCTCCAATAAGCTATGGACATATGCAAGTGGCGTGGGTGCGTAGAGGATCCAAAATCACATTTTGTAACAAACAATGATATTGGATGAGGGGGTTACGTTGTTTTCTCTTCTCTATGGACTCATTCAAGTGTGTATTGTCCTGTCAGAACTATTTGTTTCCAGTATCATGTGTTAGATACGAAAATTACGATTTAACTACAAACAATGTGTGCCCAAGCAGGGGTTTAAATTCTAAGCAAAGTCTATATGAATGGATATCTTGGTTTACAGGTCTGTATACAGGCGCAAACACACACCCACTTTTGCTTCTTGTCGAAAGGGCTTCCCATTCCTCAGTCTCTTGGTCAAATTACTCTCGACATGGCTATGAATATAACCTTCGTGCTGCTGGCTGGTTTAACTGTTCGTCCTCGAACTGCATGCTGTTAGTAGAAATAATGGTAAACCAATGAATAGGTTATAACTCACGTCGAGAAAATCTACAGCGGCTATCAAGGCGGCATATGATTTAACCAGTTCTCCCAACGATTCTTGGCTACCAGCGCCATCCAGCCCACCAACTTTTCCAGATCTTTTAAATATTCCAATCATACTTTGGCGATTATCAGAAAGAAAGCTTCTCGTTTGTTCAACAATTGATTTGTTGTGGAGACCCCTTGTAAAAACGGCTGAAACGATGACGCGAAGCACAGAAAGAAGGAGGTCGTAATATTTTCGTAGAGCATCTGGGTTGTCAATATCTGATTCAATTGAGTCTCGTTAGTAGAGGTCTCTTAAAAAAGAGAAGTAACAAAAACTATCTAACCTAGACCGATGTCGGGATCAGCAGCAAAAAGTCGAGATTCTTGCACAGCTTGGAATAGACCGGCATTAAGAAGTTGAACAGCACCCGCTTTTGACAGAGCAAGCTGTTGAAGCAACGATAACTGAGCCTCATAAAAGACTAGAAGTTGAGAAGTTTCTGTAGCGCGTTTTAGATATTACCAGGCGAAGGAGGACAGCGATGACATACCACTGCTTGGAGCGTTTCGGAATTCTGATGCCATTGACCTAATAATATCAAGAAACATGGAAAAGTAATTTGCCTGTGAGATACACGTTACAACCACGGATGAAGATTGCTGCTCACTAAGAACAGAAACGAGATTTAATAGGATTAAGGCGGAAACTCTACAAGATTCATCTCCAGAGTAAGAGTCGTCGCAGATGATGTCGATAAGATTTGAGCCAGAAGATTTGATGATCTGTTGGGCCCGATTGCTGTACCGAGATTTTGAGGCTTTTTGGGTGATTCGAGTTAGATATCGAGAGCAAATATGATAAAGAGTTGCTCTAAGGGGCGGTCCCTCGAGTGCGGAGGGAATTCCACGAATGCACACCTGAAAAAGACGATGAAGTCGCTCATCGAGGATATCCTCGTTGCCGTCTGCTGAAACGGAATCGAGCTTTTCAATTAGCGTCTCGGCTAGGCGGGCTAATTCAAACGCTTCTTCTGTGTTATCGGGTATGGAGTTTTCAAGCTTAGGGAGAATAGCTTGTAATGTATGCAAAATAAGCGTTGTCATTCGAGTAGCCTCCATTTGGCACATTTCCAGTATGGTAACTGCTAATTCTACCCAAGATCTCAGGGCAACAAGACGATTGTAGCCGATCTGACGGCTCCTGTTCATCCCACGGAGAAAAATAAATATTTTCTCTTGTTCCGACGAAAGCTGGTCTTCATCCTGAGAGCTAAATTGCCCTGTGTTCATGAATTGCTCCCTGGAAACCTCGAGTAGAGACCTTACGCCCGCAAGATCAAATAACACTGGAAACCCTTCTCCCTGAGACGCAGAATATATATTGACGTCCACTTTTGAAAAGTACTTCAGGTCCGGAAAGCCATATACCCAATCAAGGTCGAGGTCCGTAAAGTCAAACAAGTCGAAAATAGAGGGATGACAGATTGTGCGCCCATCTTCGAACGTTGAGTTTCCAAGCACTGTCAACAATATATCTCTCTGGAAAGAAGGTGAAGCTTCTTTGAAAACAGCCCTTATCTCAGTTGTAGCATAATCAAAGACAAGACGACGATAGGTAAGAAATTCTGAGAGTGCCACTGCCGAGTCCGAAAACCAAAATTCTGGCGTTGATACTTTATGACCATCCCAGAGTGACTCTTGGCTAATTACCGGTTGAGTAACAAAAAGGTTAGCAAGAAGCCGGCTACCTCGGAGTTGTGGTAGAACTAGCGGGGAAGCTAGTGGTGATGTCCAAAGGTGTTGTAGCACCTGGAGAGCCATTTGCTTTAGGTGTACCATCCACGACACGATAGTCCCTTCGCTACCATCTGGATACGTCTTCACAAAATCAACGATGGCATGCAGTAAGGAAATCCCTTTTTCGAAGAGGCTGTCTGGGGAAATATCCAGAGAGTGACCAACACATTGAAAACCGAGCAGGATATGAGCCACTGTTGGCTTGTTTGTAATCATTTGAAGGCACCTGTCAAGTAGTTGAACAAGACCAAGTTTAATTAGATAACCAGAGGCTTCTGGGCCGTTTTCCAATTCACGCACATTGGAGGCCATCTGAGATGCCAAGGAGCGGCCGATGCGGTCGGCCTCCAAATTTGTGTTCAAGACTTCCACAATTTGATTTGATGTTTGCCACTGCGAAAACGAGGTAGTAGGCTTATTTAGCTTGCGAGATGCTGCTAGTTTTTCTAAGAGCGCCAGAGCAGCGAGTGTCAGTTGAGTTTGTCCCGTCCCACAATATAGACATAGATCCGAAATCAACCCTAAGTTATCCATCACACTGTCTTCAAAGGATGCAAGGGAGGCGCTAGCCATATTTGAGCTTCCTTGCTGTGGAAGACTTCTAAGAAACGGGCGAACAATATCAAAAAACGTGGCTTGGTGAACCAAAATCATATTCATTACTTCAATACACCGGACAAGTGATCCAAGCGATACGGATTCTGATGAAGCCCGTCCGACTTCACTTATTTCTTGATGAGCAGTAGCAAAAAGTGCTCTGAGAACATCTTCGTTAAAAAGCCATTCCATAACCCTCGAGAATGGGTGTATGCGAATATAGGTTTGAACTGATATTCCACTCACAGTTGTGTTAGCGGAAATGGAGACCTGGTTCACAAGAAAGACTAGATTCTCATTGAAGGATTCCAGGCAGACAGCGACGAAATCCAGGCAGCTCCGTTGTAAAAGCCGGGCTTCACCACAATCCAAACCCATAGATTTGCTAGCCAATGCTTGGCCCATAACAAAGTCAATGTATGGTTCTATCCCGGGCATGCGATATGAGGAGCCTAGCGATTCAGGGAAGTTCAGGTATATTTGCGAGCCTGTAAAGTCGCTTGTAGAAGACACCAGAGTTGTTAAGAGCTCAACAAAAGCATTCGTCTGGTCAAAGCTTTCGATAATTCTCCGGAAAGCGTGTCTCTCATTCCAAACGAGTGAAGAACTAGTCAAAACTGGTAGTTTTGTAAGTGACAATGGTGAAATCCCAGAACCAGATATCCATTGATCAATAAGGGTCCACATTTCATTTCCATGTGGTGCCATTCGCCGAATCATTAAACAACGCAAGGTCATAAAAATAGCGGCCCGTAAATGATGAGGAATCGGTGCTGCACAGAGAGTTAAAAGAGTATTAGAAAGATTGACAGTTGAGTGTTGTAAAATATACTGCCTAATCTGAGAGCTTTCTTTGCAAAGATGGCTAATAAGACGAAGATAGCAGGTAAGCATAACGGGACTCTCGGGTTCATCAACCTCTGCGGTCTCCTGCTTTCGATGTCGAAGAATCGATGAATGAGCCAGTGATGGCCTTTCGGAGACTCGTGTAGCGTATAATTCCAATTCCGCAAACATTTGATCCCAACTCATGGAGGTGGATCTTCGAAATTTGGAAGACATGTCCTCATCAAGTAAAAACCTATGGGCTGATAAAGAGTTTTCTGGCCCGCCAGAGAGAGAACAGAGCATCTCACAGAAGGCACTGACCCGGGGTACGGTTTGACGTTTAGAGACCCACTGAAGGAACCCGTAAAGGTTTCCATCGGTGTCAGCCCAGAATTCCTGGGCGGATTCGTCCCTTTGATCAAAGGTAAATGCAATTATCAGTAACAAAGATTCTAAGTGCATTCTTGGTTCAATTAAGCCCCGGGCATTTGTTGTTTCGCGGAGTGCCGTCATTTGATCCAACCTTTGAAGGTCCTCGTCTGACTTGAGCTGGCGAATCGCGTCCGGCATGTTGGCAATGAGAGATTCGGTGAATGTTTCAAGACCCTCCATTAATGTAGTACGGAAGTAAGAAGAAAGTTGTTCCGGTTCTTTGGCAAGGCTTGTCGCATCTTTTAATAGTAGACTGACTAGCTCATTTCGTGCGGGAACCTCCCATCCCTCACTGGCCGTGCCTGCACAAATGGAGAGAACAAACTCCAAGCCGCCATCTTCAAGTGCGCCCATAAATACTTCCGTGAGAGTTCGTAATTCTTCCATAGGGGTAACACCTTGAAGCGGGGAAGCGGGCCCGTTTTCAAAATACCAACTTGTATATTCTGCAAGCCACAATATAATAACAGCAGCATGTAGCTTTGGAAGTGCCCATTTCGTTCCGTCTTTGTTACCGCGAATAGCCTGGTGCAGTGATCTCACTTCCCGCAGCGGGCCTTGGCCCTCTGATGAACCATACTGGGTAATTGAGGACATGAGAGCTGGTAGATAGTGAACTAGAATCATATCAAACCGATCAATAGTCTTCAGCCTTTCAATTAATTTTCGAAAATCTTCCGAACTTGTAAAAGTTCCCTTAAAAAGGTAGGATATTATTGCCCCTAGAGATTCGTGTTGTCTTGCAAGGCTTTGCCGCTGATAATCAATAATTTCTATGATATCCGAAGTTTGGGATTGACCAACTATCGCAGCCTTCTGTACCTGTTCGCTGAGGAGAACCAACCATTTTTCTATATCCCACATTGAATCCAGACACTTCCGAAAATAAAGGGAGCCGTTTCGCAGTGGACCGTTCTGAATCTCAAGTGTCATTGCCACTATATCCTGCATAAGGGCCTGGGTATCTTCCCTTTCAACTTCAAAAGATTCATGTAGAATTAGCCGAAGACATTCTAGGAGGAACGCGCGTTGTTCATGGAAATTGATTATTGCAACAGCAACGGGAGAGCGATCCAATGCTACCGAATCCAGTTGACCTTGGATGTAATAAGCGGCTGCTTGTATCTCGTCGACATCTAAAGCGTCGGCAACTTGCAAGACGTCTTGCTGGAAGGCTTCATTAAGGGAATACTCGGTGCCATCAAGCGTAATTTTTCCTGAATACGACATCATTAGGGGATACAGTAGACCAAACAAATAGCAAACGAGATCATAAGCTCCTTGCATACCTGAAAGAACTGCTTGTCGGCTTTCATTTTTCTTCGACCTTTTATCCAAGAGCTTTCTGAAATCACCCACAGTAGCTTCCAACTCAAGCGCTAATCGTTCGATGTTGGGAAGAGAATTCCTTGACAATGCAGACAGATCCTGGTAGAGGCCTCGAAGGCCATCCAAAACAGGGTCACTGTCCATTTCTGGAGCACTAGGTGTGAAAAAGAACAAAATGCGCGCGTCGTCCTGTAGAGCTCATAAAGGTCGATGAGCTTGGCGGAGGAATGTAAGGCCGATAGCCGTCTTCTGATTAGTTAGTTAGTCATAGGCTTTATTCTGAGGTGAATTAGCGTGTGTTATAATCGATAACTAGCTCTCTGTACTCCGTACGTTGATCAGTGATTTCCCCTCGAGATATCAGGGTTTTGTTTTCATAATTATGCATTGGATGTAGCGCTTTGTTTTTGGATACAGTTGATATATGATCCGAGTTCATCTATTCCTGTACCTGTCATATTTTTGCACTGGCGACCACCGTTAAACATGGGCTGCATCAAACTAGGTCGTTTCCCATAAAGGCTTCCTTGAACCCACAAATACTGGCTAGAACTTCATTCAAATATGAGGCAGGTCAGCATTATCCAGGCTCTAGACTCCCTCTCGTCCAGCCGCCTACGCGATCGGACAGAGGGCATTGAGGGTATTGATACCGGTTGTTTGAAGCAAACTGAGTGATGCTGATACACTTCAAGAGCTCAGGCACATTTTAGTCCAAAACAAACGCATATACAATTTGTAAGCGTTTATACAACGGTTTGTTCATGTAGGTGTGGCTGACCATCGTGTAATGATAGACACTTACTGGATGATAAGGGTTATCACAGAATTTTCGAAGCACTTTTTCGATGTATCTCGAGAGATAAATCAGCTTTTAACCAAGCACATAAATCATCCTTGAGGTCCAGTGTGACCACACGGCTGTCATCATGTGCCTCCTTGCTCCAAAAAACCGCTGAATTATCAACCAAGGTTCTTAGACCTAGAACCGTTATTGCAGTGATATGCCATATCGTCGATACACTTCCTTCCCCGGGTGAGGATTTATGGGTACTTCTGTGCTCAGAATACGTCAACGCCTTGCTGGCGATACTGAAATATCAGCCCCATGTTGAACATCTGTCAAAAGAAGAATGGCACTGCGCCGTTGATTTCTGTCTTCTCGGGCTTGGAGTTACAAAGAGGCAAGAGCATAACCAGCTACCCATTCGCGATGGTGATCTTGTATTGGAGAGCGCCGGCGGCCGAGGGAGCCGCGCGGGTTCTATGGGTCCACAAACATACTCGCGTGGTGGAAACAACTATGCTGACTTTAGAGATAACGCCGAAGTGTTTGAACTTTGTATTCAATTGCTGACAGCGCCTTCTGTATCTCCGATTCTTGATGGAGCCGGGAAAATTCTTCATGGTTTAACGGATTACCTATTGTCTAACATGGCGGGGCGTTCCCCTCATGTCCCGTTTAACACGATAAACCTGGTGCTTGCGAGAGCAATAACTGATGATATTGCACTTGTTCAAGAAATAATATTCAATTTGCTGCCCGTAATTCGGCGCCTCTGGCCATCCAAATCTGTTCAGCTAAGAGATGAAATGCTGATAACGCTAATGTATGCGAAGGATATTTTAACAACAGGGAGAGTTCCACACTCTTTCCCTGTCGAAATGTTACAAGATCTTTTGGAACAAATTCTCCGAGCATATGTCCGGCTTCCCGAAAAAGAAATACTCCATATTGATGATTTAATATTCTCTTTTGATATGGACTCGATTCCGATGGCGTTGCGGTTCATGGCTCCTCGGCTTGCAATAGGCAAAAGTGTACAACTCTGGATGACAGTATCGACTCTAGCAGCTCTATCTAAGCTTGTAGACGAACTCCTTCTCACACCAAACCCTTCCAGTGGAGACTCAGGTAAAAGGCAGCAGCTCTCATCTAGGATTGACGACATTTTCCGGGATGCAACAACATCAAGTGGTGTAACCCGCATATGTGCACTCCAAACAATACCTTTCATTATTTTTCAAGGAAACATTAGTTCCGGACGCACTCAGAACTTGGTCCGATTGCTAATACCCTATATTTTGGATGAAAGTACGACAGTGTCTTCATGGTCCATGATTGCATTAGCAAGGTGAGATTCATAAGTGGGATTTAACATTACTACTTACTAATTAGTTCCTAGTATTGCCGCGTGTGAATGCACGACCTCCAAAGACAGGGGAGCTGATTGGCGTCACATCTGGGACCTGGCGTCACGCACCTTACCTTCACTAGGAACGTCTCGCGCCGCTTGTGTACTGATGTGTACAATCGTTCAACATCATCTACTCGATTACAGTGACATTGTAGATACTCTCGAATCTATTTCTTACTCGGCAGACCTTAACGGACCTGCCGCCCTAACTGATTCTGCTTTGTACCTTTGGAAGATAACAATGGAATTAAAGTCAAAGGTGAACCCTGCACAGAGCCAGGAAACATCACGTCAAATTTGTGGTTGGCTCCAGTCTACATGGACAATTGGTATAAACTGATATGTGGATTTTTGAGCCTCACTAATTTTATCACGTAGGCTTGACTACCGATAGACTCCATTCGTCTCAAATTGCCTGGTTTGCTCGACCTCTAAATATACTCAATTTGCTCATGTCTTGTACCGGTCGGCAACTCACCGCTCCTACAGCAACCCTCGATGGCCCGTTCTGTCGATTGGCGAAAGCGTGGATTGTCTATCACCAAAAACATAAACTAGTCAGATATTTACTCCTTGTGAACCCGCAAACTAGTTTAGACAATTACACTGTGTCTCTCAAAGGCGCGGATGATATCGAATCATCTACCAGATACCATCCGAATGATTTGATCATTTTAGAGTTCTTACAAGCCAAACTAGACTCTTTTTCTCAGATGTGGTCGCAGTTATCAACGGATAAAGCCAACCACATTACCCTTGAAATTACCCAAGCGCTCGTATCAGCGTGTGTTACGGCGAACGCATTCATTGAAATGGTTCCTTCTCACTGCCTCCAAGCGCAAAATCTGCGAAAATCCACGGATGATTTATGGGTAAACATTTGCAAGTGTATTTCTGAAAACTTTGTAATGGTTCAGCATTGCTTAGACGTTTTGTCCCCACTTGTTCTGTCATTAATGCCACCCTTTAACCGAAATGGTATACTTTTGAAGACCCTAGGCAGAATGTCTCTAGAGCTGTTACCCTTGCTAAAGCAGCAACGGGAGACGGAGAGAGATAGGGCTGATCAAACTGTGGAGTCGATGGAGCTTGATGATCAATTTTTGTCTCGGGACATCCCATATGCTCAAGATGGAACCATGATAAGATTTAATAGAGAGGATAACGGAAGCCCAATTTTTGAGGACAGTGACTCAATGCGTATTGCGACCACAGTTCAACTTTCCCTTCTGGGGCTTTTTCTTTCCGTGGAAGATTCTGCAATCCTAACTAATGAAATTCACACTTACATAAAGACTTGGGACAGCTTTGATATGCTAGCAGGATGGCCATACTTGACGAAATTCATTAGCTCTATACCTAATATGACTCGATTTGATGCATGTACGTTCATCGAAATTTTTGGCGAACGGTGCCTGCGTTCTCATGAGCTTCGAAGATGCGAAGCCTCAATATCCGCTTGCATTGAAATCATGACATGCTTCGTGGATCTTTGGACCACGAATGAGAGTGATGAATTACAAGACTCTGCATCTGACGTTTACATATGGTTCATTGATATTTTACTGGGCGAAGAGATTGGAGGCCCAATGTGCCTGGTCAGACTTGCTGTCCTGCTAGAACGCATCCTCAGCAACAATCCTGTGTTTCTCAGGGAACATCAGCGGCCGTCCCCCAGGACCAGCCTTTTTAGCATTCTTTCTCGCGGCGACTTAACAGTAAAATTTAATATATCTTGCTTGATCTCTAAGATATTTGGAGGCTTTATCTTAAAGGAACACGATGCGATTTTCGATGATGTGTTGGCCAACTTACCACGGGATCGAGAATGGGAGGAGGGGATAGCAATTCGCCTATTTATCCTCGCCGAACTTGCTTCTCATTGGCATACATTGCTTCGACGAGGTATATATCATATCTTTGAAGCTCCGGGACAAGTTCCATCCTCGACCTTATATGCTAGGGAATGCCTAAATAAGGTGGCGAAGGCCCTAGGCCTTGTCACCTCGAGAGAAGTATTTCGGCTATTCTCTCCCCAGATTATCTATACCTGGATGGAGACACAGTCACTTTCAGATTTGCCATTCAGCGTTTTCGGATATACTCATCTCAAGGAATTAATGCTTGACGTGCAAGATGAAGTTATTGCACAGGTCATCATGCGTGCCAGGGAAGATGAAATGTCTGAGCTCTCGCGGTGTCTAGGGTTGCCCTTCCGGGAGCTGTTGAGCAGCTGTTTCTACAAAGCCGAAGCCTACAGTCTTGCTCGTGATATTAGCATGCCGCCGTCTCAAGACCCTATGCAAGGAGGCTCGGAAGTTGGAATGAAAACGCTATTGGGTTCGAATGATTTTTTGACTCTAGTGGAAAAGTTCTTCCCCGAAATCGTTGCGTCGCTATTCAAGTCAATGGACCAAACTGAACAGATGGAGAGACATTTAGCAAAACATGAATTATTTCAATCAGCTTCGAAAATCCTCAGGGCTATTCACGAGAGAGGTGCATCAACCATGATTCTTCCCATCGGCCAACAGCCATCATTTCGAGCCCGTTTCCTTCTCGATGAGTTGGAATTTTTATGTCGGCGGTCGGGTTACGATCTCGAGACCATGTGGACCCCAGCTCTGGTTTGCTTTGTTGCCAGGGCGTTAGTGGAGTCGATACACCCAGCATTTGGGTCGCTTCATGCATGCTCTGTTCTACGCAAGTTGAGGATTTTGATTTGTGTTGCAGGATCAACAGTATTGGAGGACTACCCTCTAGAAATGTTGCTTCACTGCTTACGCCCATTTCTTACCAATTTTCAGTGCTCTGCGGATGCTATTGGCATGTTTTGGTATCTAGTAGACAATGGAAGATTACATCTCTCTGAACACCCATCATTTTTAGCTGGGTTGGCGGTCTCAACGCTGGCGTCTCTCAGGGGGTTACTATGCTCTCAGCAAGAGAGTACCACTCAAGAGACCCATTTTCGGGCAACAATGTCAAATGCACAAACATTTCACAAATGGTTCTTGAATTTCCTAGATGAGTATGAAGCCCCGGCTCTCAATGAAGCCGAGAAAATTTCCCTGCGAAAAATCATTCAGTTGTCACAAAATATTAGCGGTGTTGGAAATGCCTCCAATAGCACCTACGAAGGCGAGCTCATGGTGGAACTTCTACAAGATAAAGTATCTGGAAGGAACTTACTAGGCCGAGCAGCCTCAGATCTAGTGTTTGATCAACTGTGTCGCGATTTTCAGAGGCCGGAAAGCTTTCGGGATTACATTTTGGGAAACGACCAGGCAGCCTGCTCGAATGCTGCAGGACTTTGGGACATGTTAGAAAACAGAGAGCCTAGCTCCGGCTGTAGGCTATGGGTCGCTCGAGCTTTGGGTCGGTCGTACTCTTCTACCGGGAGCATCAGCGAATTGCTACTTCGGGAACAGCGAATGATTTTTTCGAATTATCCTTCTTATGATACCCTTATGACTTCAAAAGTGTCTATTTTACGCGTGTTATGCAACTCTCTCTTTTCCAATAATAATGCGAGCATTGGTGTTGCGGAACGAACGCTCCAAACCATTGTGAATACACTCTTGAAAGATTCGAAGCTGGAACAATTCGAAGAAGCCATACCCGTTTCATTGATGAAGGGTCTTATTTGGGCCCCTTATCATTGCCCTAAAAACGTTATTAAATATTATGACAAATCTTCTCTCGGTCTGGATGTTCGCTGGGCCCCGTCACTTTCTGTTCTTGAGTTCGCCAAAGACTTCACACTTGCTCTATCACTAAGAGCCGGTAGCGATCCAGTGCTCAGTGCGCTTCAGCCTATTTTATTTACTATTCCTACTCTAGCCGCTCAACTACTTCCCTACATTCTTCATGACGTGTTGCTTTCGGAACACACAAAGGGTAGAAAGACACGACAAGCCGTATCAGCTGTTTTTCAGGAGGCATTTGATGATGTCCAGAAATCAACTCTTCCACACTTAAGGTTAATGATTTACTGCATTCTATATCTCCGACATCAACCATACCCTAATGAGATGACGATGGACATGCGCGATAGTTGGCTCGAGATTGACTACTTAAAAGCTGCCAATGCAGCTACCAAATGCCGAATGTACAAGACGGCCCTTCTATTCGTGGAGATTCACTACTCACACCTCGCAGTTGCATCCAGAAGGTCATCGGCTATAAAACCTGCTGAACCGTCAGACCTTCTTCATGAAATTTTTTCGAGTATTGATGACCCAGATATGTTTTATGGTATGCAGCAGAACCCTTCAATTGACAGTGTACTGGAAAAACTGGGGCATGAAAGTGCCTCGCTGAAAAACATGACCTTTCAAAGTGCAAATTACGATACAGATCTGAAATTAGACCTAATTACGGAAAACAATAGCACGCTTGGAGTCATAAAAGCTTTCAATTCAACTAATTTCCAGGGTATGGTGAACGTGATGTTTCATACTCCAGGGAAATGTGGAAAGCGACCGGAGACCTTTGATAGCATGCTTTCCACGGCCTTATACCTCCAAAAATGGGATATCCCGGTGCCAAATACAACATCCTCCATCGGGAATCTATTTAAAGCCTTACAAGGCCTCAATGTGCTTGAAAATAAAAGCCTAATCGTTGAAACATTGGACGACTGTTTTTTAGAAATGTTGAACCAGTTATCTGAAGATAACCAATCGCTTTCATCACAAAAGAATACCATGCGAATGCTGGGATTACTTTCTGAGATGGATGAGATACTATCTTCAACGTCATGTATTGAAATCCAGGAGAGTTGGAACAGAATAGTGAGTAGGAGTTCATGGTTGAGATTTGAGAGGTAAGGCTACATATAATAATACATCCGTTAATTAGAGTTCTAATCATTATATGATATGCTAGCTTCCATGATATTGGTCTGGTCCTATCTACCCATGAAGGATTTTTTTCTATAATTAACCAGCGACCTCAACTACAAACTATATTTGGTTTGAAGGCTAGCGATGCGCAGCTTTTGAGAGTTAGAACTATCCGAGAATCCTTTAGAATTAGTAGGGAGCACGATGAGCACCAAGCATCACTTAAATCCGCTATGCTATTGACAAAGTTAGTCGACCCTTGTTCACAATTAGAAGTGAAAATTGATGCCGCGGCTACACTTGATTTGGCAAACGTATTCTGGGATCAGGGGGAAATGACGCCCTCTATTCAAATGCTTCAACAGCTCAGTGACCGAAATGATTTACAAAAGCAATCGATTCCAATCAACAGAGCAGAAGTTCTGGCTAGCCTGGTACCTAATTTCTATATGTAGTTTGACCTTTACTAACTTATTTGTAGGGCCGTCATATTGCTGAGGCAAGACTTGAAAAGCCGGATGTAATCATTCAAAATTACCTGCTCCCAGCAGTTAAAGAACTCAAGGGACAACATACCGGGGAGGAGGCCGGACTTGCCTTCCATGAATTTGCCTCATTTTGTGATCAACAATTGCAGAATCCCGAAGTCTTAGAGGATTTTAAGAGAATTGAACAAATTCGTCACAGAAAAGAAAGAGAAGTTCAGGATCTAGAGCGAATGATGAAGGGGTCCCAAGGTAAGGAAAAAGAGCAACTCCGCATACACAAATCGAAAGCGAAACAATGGTTTGACCTCGATGATCGGGAGTACCAACGTTTAAAGCGAAGCCGAGAAACGTTTTTAGAACAATGCCTGGAGAATTACCTGCTTTCATTGAAGGCCTGCGATACCTTTGGGAATGACGTTCTCCGATTCTGCGCGCTCTGGCTGGATAATTCGAACAGTGACATCGCCAACAAAGCTGTCGGCAAACATCTTTTCCACGTCCCAAGCAGGAAATTTGCTCCTTTGATGAATCAGCTATCATCACGACTTTTGGAATCTGAAGACTACTTTCAGCCTCTTTTATCGGCTTTGGTCTTTCGAATTTGCGTGGAACATCCGTATCATGGAATGTATCAGATATTTGCGAGTAGCAAATCCAAAGTTGGAAATGACCAAATGGCAGTATCTCGTTTCAACGCTGCGGGAAGGCTTGTTGAACGTCTGAAAGTCGAGAGAGGAGCCGGCTCCACCTGGGTAGCAATTCATAACACTAACATTAGTTGTGTACGATTTGCCTTAGAGAAAACGGAAGAGAAGCTAAAGACAGGTTCGAAAATACAGCTTCGGAAATCGCTTGCAGGCCAAAGGTTAGAACAAGACGTTAGAAGGCAACGGATTCCTCCTCCCACCATGAAAATTGAACTGCGTGTGGATTGTGATTATAGCAAAGTTCCCCGTTGGGTTGAATTTCTCCCCGAATTTTCAGTTGCCTCCGGGATAAGTGCACCAAAAATCGTGACTGCCATCGCATCAGATGGTTTGAGGTACAAGGCTTTGGTGAGTGTCCAGCATCTTTATATCCAATATGTTTGCCTAATTTTGTGATAGTTCAAAGCAGGAAATGATGACTTACGCCAGGATGCTATAATGGAGCAAGTGTTTGAACAAGTCAGTAATTTGCTCCGGTCTCATCGCGCCACGCAGCAGCGCGATCTCGGTATCCGCACCTATAAGGTGCTTCCTCTCACTACCAACGTTGGTATCATCGAATTTGTGCAAGACACCATCCCTCTACATGACTACTTATTACCTGCACACCAGAAACACTTCCCAAAGGATATGAAGCCAAACGCCTGCCGAAAGCACATAAATGATGCACAAGCAAAGAGCTTAGAGCAGCGCCTTAGAGTTTACCGACAGGTGACAGACCACTTTCATCCCGTCATGAAATATTTTTTCATGGAGCGATTTCAAAACCCAGACGACTGGTTTAGCAAACGTTTAGCTTACATTCGAAGCACCGCAGCTATATCAATTCTTGGGCATGTACTAGGCCTTGGCGACCGCCATGGCCATAATATTCTTCTAGACGAGATGACCGGTGAAGTAGTACATATTGATCTTGGTGTTGCATTTGAACAGGGTCGTGTTCTGCCTGTACCCGAGGTGGTGCCGTTCCGCCTCACTCGTGATCTTGTGGATGGAATGGGGGTTACCAAGACGGAAGGGGTATTTCGCCGTTGTTGCGAGTTCACTCTTGAAACCTTACGTCAAGAATCGTATAGCATTATGACAATTCTTGACGTTCTCCGTTACGACCCGCTGTACAGCTGGTCCTTGTCTCCGCTCCGTATGAAGAAAATGCAAGATTCACAAGATGCAGACGAGGAAGAAGACGAGACGGGTGAAAGAGCAAAAGCATCGGTGAATGAACCCAGCGAAGCGGATCGAGCGTTGACAGTTGTTGCGAAGAAATTAGGCAAAACTTTGAGCGTAGTTGCTACTGTCAACGAATTAATCCAACAAGCAACTGATGAGAGGAACCTTGCTGTTTTGTACTGCGGTAAGTCGTTACCTTCCTTTGTCAACATATTAAGCTGATGGAATTTTCAAGGATGGGCTGCGTACGCGTGAGATCTTTCTCTCCTCGCTGTAGTCTGAGACTAGTGATGTCAGAGTGCTAGCGGCCAAAATGATGATTGCTCTTAGAAACTCGTGACCTAGGCCCTAGCTACTCGGATATTGTTCATCGAGACTTCATCGAGACTGGCATCGCTCCTTTTTTTTTTAAGTGTCTTTTTATATGTAAGTTCTGTGCGTGTGTATTATAGTTTCCAGTTTGACCACTGTTGATGGTAACCTTGGGCTACTGGGTCAAAATCCATATTTGTTGGGACATAATTTTTATCTACTCTGCAGCAAATAAACTCTCCCTCCAGGTCTTGAGTTTACCAGCGATATGGTATAACTATAGGAGAAGAAATATTAGTAAGCCATTAATTTGCTGTCTTACAATGATAGACAGTATACCATTTTTTCGTCTCTCTATCCCATATCAGATTACGGCGAGCTGGGACTTCATGCTTAATCGTAAGCCGTGAAATTCGCTATCCAGAGCAATTGGTTGCAGCTCAAATTACTTAAATTGAAGATAGAAAACGAGGAATATATAGGCCTCCCTGAAGAATGAGGAATGGTATCTGGTTAGCTTCATAGCGAGGGCATCTTGTGCTAACTAACTTGGCGGTTCTAGGTACGGAGTACCTAACTAGGCAGCAGGAAACTCTACTTTTAGCGGTTAAAGTTAACTTTAAGTACTCCGTACTCCAAAATAACTAACTAACTAGTCCGTACAGACTACTCCGTGCCTAGTTACGCTAGCTGCCTTGGAGGCCACCATACAAATAAAACTTGCGACATTTTCTGCCCTGTTCTATTCTTTGCTAATCATTCATTCCATTCAGCTACTCCGTACTTTTTGGTGGGAGCTTTGGGGTAACTATAGAATAAATAAACTGTGTGATCTGTTCTTTTATGTTGAACATACATGTCATTTCAGGATAAAACTACTATCACCTTTCCTATATTGAGATCTTTGTCTTCCTGACTGAAAGAAGTATTACCATCTGTGATGACATTGCAAACTAGAGGGATTGCGGTGTTTTCCGGCGGTAGCGCTGCAAACAATCTTGTTGATGTATTCAATGCTGTCCGTCAAAGCAAGCAATGTCCGTTGAGCTATATCATTCCGATTAGCGACAATGGGGGGTCATCCTCGGAGCTAATCAGGGTTCTTGGTGGTCCGGGAATTGGAGATGTACGAAGTATGTTGGTATTTCCTGTGTGTGCCCCCGAGTTAGGGCTATAGGTAGCTAATTAAACAACGCAGGTAGACTTGTGAGGCTAATTCCAGACAGCCATGCGGATGAGGAGTTAGCTGGCATTAAGGTATTTTTCAATCATCGACTCCCTTCTGTGCCTGAGACCGCCCATGCCGAGTGGATAGCTGTGGTTGAAGGAACCTCATCTCTGTGGGATGCCATCACGCCAGCTAAGAAAGAGCTTATTCGTTCGTTTCTGAACCACCTTAATCTGGAGATCTTAAAGCGCGCTCGCCCTCCCTCTTCAACATTTGAGTTTACGTCTGCTAGTGTTGGTAACTTGTTTCTTACCGGCGCGCGGCTTTTTACCGGAAGTTTTGAGAGTGCTATCTACCTTCTTGGGAGCATATGCTCTGTGCCGCTCAATGAAACTAGGGTGATACCAGCAATAAATTCTAACTTTTCGCACCATATTTCGGCCACTCTCGAGGATGATACGGTGATAGTTGGGCAAAATAGCATCTCCCATCCCAGCGAATCAACCGCTTTGCAACCGGGTCGGAGACGCCCAAGCCTTCTACTTGCTGATACTGAAGACCAGGAGTCTGAATCAGATGAGCTGTCATACGAGGAAAGTCACTTACCCGGCTCACTCCCAACGCTAAGAAATAAAAACATACAGTTCAGCAAGGCCGTGGTGGAAGAATTACCAAGTCGCATTTCACGTGTTTGGTATATCAACCCGTATGGTCAAGAAATTCGCCCTCCAGCAAACCCTCGCGTTCTAGAAGCTCTGCGAAGTTCACAAGCTATCATATATAGCATCGGATCGTTATACACCTCCATCATACCATCAATAGTCCTGCGTGGCGTTGGCCAGGCTATATCAACATGTCAAGCCCGTCAAAAAATTCTCATTCTTAATGGTTCTTTGGACCGCGAAACGGGCCCTTCTACAAACCCTTTTTCTGCATCGGATTTTGTCGAAGCAATTGTGCGTGCGGGTGAAGAATCTCATAGTAGAGTTCGAGCCCAAAAGAAAAAAGCTGGTACTGGAAGCATGGTTGAAGCCTGTTCGGCGGCTAAAACTACGCCGCAACCACCATTTCTTTCCCTTCCGTATACAGCATATGTTACCCATATTATCCATCTTGAAGGTCCAGGAACTCCACATGTGGACCGTGACAGGCTAGCTGCGATGGGTATTGAGACGCTTCGTTTATACGGACGGAAGCTAGAAGGCGAGTCTGGAGAGGCTCTTGGGATGAGATATGATCCTACGGCATTGATACAAGCTCTGGAGGTGGTGTTAGGAAAAAAGGGTGATGCAATGGTGCGGGGCAATTCGGGAGAAAAGAGTAGACGAAATACAATGGAAAGTATAATGGCAAAGTAGCCCAACGTTACGTGTGCTTTATATATAGTGTCCGAACTGTTGTGTGGGAGCTTCTGCTAGGCTTCAAAAGGGCACCGAATACTGAATATGAGGTGTATTAGGTTCTGTGTCCGATGTATGCATTTTGTCTGCGTTGCTGTTTTCGAGGGTATAATAGCAAAGTGATGAGAGGTCGCGCGGAATTATATTATGTAGCCCTATTATATATCCCTGTTCGTTAGGTCTCACAGAGATAGTATAGTTTTAAGTGCATTGAAAAAAGCCCCGAGGCAAAACCCTGGGCAGTAGTTATCTATTAAAATATTAAGAACTTAATGGCCCTGAAACATAAAAAAGCCTTGTCGTAGGTATGTTATGCATGTACTTTAGCTAGACTAGAAAAGTGCCACCAACGCCATTCAAAAATGCCCATAAAATGTATAATTAAAAAAAAAAGCGTCGGTCAGGTCTTCTTTCTAGTCATAATTTTCAAATCCAAAGGTATCAGGTTTCTCCGGGGGCCAGGAACATCGATTTTTGAAAGGGTCTTTCGGCAAACAGGGCAGTTTCCACGTAATTGTTTTCCATTCTCATAGGAGAGTCTCTCCTCGCCGAAACGAAGGGTATCGATGATGCACTTGTGGCAGAACAGGTGGCCTGAAGATAAGCCGAATTTAAGATAATTGAAAGATATTCTATACCAACAGACCTAGCTTACCACAAATCGTAACCGTAGCATCCACCAGAACATCCATACACACGGGGCACTTATAAGAGACCAGTAATGATCTGGTATTATCATTCGCCGAACGGCGACACTTGTCAGGACCTCCCTGCGGTTTAGGTGGTGACTGTGCAAACGTAGCGACATCGTCCGCCTCCGTTAGATCGATAGGGTTGATGTTCTCCATTTCTTGACTATGACTATTCGGATGTACTATCGAAGCAAAATTCGAAGGCCCAGCTGCAGCTCCACTATTTAGCCTCCTTTTTTTGTAATCATGGCCGTCTCCTGAAACGTGCAGCGGCGGCTCATTGGGAGGAAGGATAGCCCGAGATTCATGGCCAGAAGGGGAGGAACCCAGAGTTGTAAGATCAATATAAGAATTTTGGGGCATGAGCGCGTTGTATAAAGTAAAATGGAGCCGAGAGCAGAAGTTTTGAGGAACTCGTGTAGAGAATCAACTGGCATGGAAACGTTGTGGAATTGGTATGGAGCTTATCTGGCACGTGATAAATATTTTGCCGTCTTATCTAATCTGTATTATCGATAAGATAAGAAATACATCATGTGCCTAGTTAACTAACTAGTTCTGACCGGGACACCTGGCTTACATAACTAACTAGAACAATGCTCAATGTCTTTTGGTTGGCATGCAGCATTTTGAAGAAAGGTCCAATGTACACCATGGTCTAATTATTATCAAGAATGCTGGCCTTTATTGCCAGCGCGCCAAGAGCTCATTTGAGGCCATATTTTCGCCAACAGCTATTCTCTTCGCCTTTTGCTTTTGGCGCAGCGCCGCTTCACCGTTACTATGCAGGCTCGACAGCGGTGGCGGATGCTACGGTTGGAAAGAAGGTTACTTTAGCAGGTAGGCAACAAAATGCTGTAGTATGGAGCGCTAGCATCTGATAATATATTCTCAAGTCCCATCAACCGCGCGATTTAACGAGATTGGAGTTCAGCAGTTAAGCAGCCATGTCCATTCCCAAGTATTTCTTCGCCCTCCGACGCCTCCAGATCCCGAGCTAGTCACTCTCTCAAAAGATCATCTTTCTCGCCATGAGCTACTTGGAAAGGCTCAAGATGCCTCAGAACCCATTGGATTTGACCTCCCATCCTTACAAGGCGAGACCCTTGATGAGCATTTTTATAAGCTTGGAATGGATGCCTCTGCACCGTACTTGGATTTTGCAAAAGATTACTCTAAGATTAATCTCCCGACTGCTCCTCGACAATGGGTCGGCAGGAGTGGATGGACGAAATACAATGCCGATGGAACCACAGAACAGGTTCTCTTCCCCAGCGAGGACATGTTGACTTTTGATACAGAGGTTATGTGGAAGCAGAATCCGTTTCCAGTTATGGCATGCGCCGCGAGCTCAACGGCGTGGTATGCATGGCTTTCTCCATGGCTTCTTGGACAGTCGGAAAATCCACGACATCTGATTCCACTAGGAGATCCTTCCCGTTCAAGGATCATTGTTGGGCACAATATCGGTTACGACAGGGCTAGGGTTCTGGAGGAGTATGATCTAACACAATCTCGTAATTTTTTTCTTGACACAATGTCTCTTCATGTAGCAGTTAATGGCATGTGCTCCCAACAAAGACCAACTTGGATGCGACACAAGAAAAACCGTGACCTCAGAGATAAACTGGCCCAAAAATCACATTCCCATCAACTTGCAGAGACGTTGGAGAGTAACATGATTAGTGAAGAAGAGGAGGAGCTATGGGTGGGAAGGAGTTCCATCAATTCGCTTCGAGATGTCGCCAAATTTCATTGCAATATTACTATCGACAAAGCACAGCGAGACCATTTTGGTGAACTTGATAGAGATGGAATCCGTGAGCGTCTGGACGAGCTACTCGATTATTGTGCTGCTGATGTCTCGATTACGCACCGCGTTTATCGAAAGGTATTTCCAAACTTTCTTGAGACCTGCCCTCATCCGGTAAGCTTTGGGGCTTTACGACATCTCTCAAATGTTATCCTACCTGTAAACGAATCCTGGGCGGAATATATCAAGACAGCCGAAGAAACATATCACACTCGTTTAAATGATGTTCAGAAAAGGTTAGAAGAGCTTTGCCAGCAAGCTGTCGATGTTAAAGATAAGCCTGAAATTTATAATATAGATCCCTGGTTACGACAACTCGACTGGTCTGGCCAGGAGATCAGAATGGTTAAAGGCAAGAAGAAGGGTGATCCTCCTCGTCCAGCTGCACGTCAGAAAATGCCAGGCATGCCAAAATGGTATAAGGATCTTTTTCCAACTAGTACTTCGCCGATGAATTTGACCGTGCGTACACGTATCGCTCCGATATTGCTAAAACTTTCTTGGGATGGGTATCCCCTTGTTTGGTCTGATAAATATGGGTGGACATTTCAGGTCCCAAAGGGAGATATTCATAAGTACAAGTACCAGGCTGTTGTACAATGCGACATGGCCGAAGAGAAAATCGAGACTCTAAAAAGTGACAGGAGTCATGTATACTATAAGCTTCCTCATAAGGACGGGCCGGAGGCACGGTGTGTTAGCCCCTTGGCAAAAGGCTACCTAGCTTACTTTGAAGGCGGGAAGCTATCATCTCAGTTTGCACTGGCTAAAGAGGCATTGGAAATGAATGCTTCTTGCTCATACTGGATAAGTGCAAGAAGCCGAATTATGTCTCAAATGGTGGTATACGAGGAAGATGTACGAAAGTTATCAGGAAGTCAAGCTCAGCAAACAAAGTCATCACTAGGGTTTATTTTACCTCAAATCATTCCAATGGGAACAATTACGCGCAGGGCTGTTGAGAATACGTGGCTTACTGCCAGCAACGCAAAAGCGAATCGCGTCGGCTCAGAGCTAAAGGCGATGGTCAAAGCTCCTCCAGGCTATGTTTTTGTTGGTGCTGATGTCGATTCAGAAGAACTCTGGATTGCCAGCCTTGTTGGCGATGCGCAGTTTCAAATTCACGGTGGAAATGCGATTGGTTTCATGACTCTCGAAGGTACCAAAGCCGCCGGCACAGACCTGCACTCGAAAACCGCAAAAATCCTAAGAATATCTAGAAATAATGCGAAAGTCTTCAACTACGGCCGAATCTATGGCGCTGGGCTTAAATTTGCAGCCACACTCCTACGGCAATTCAACCCCTCAATTTCAGAAGAAGAAACAAGAAAAATTGCAGCCAATCTCTACAAAGAAACAAAAGGTACGCGAACGACTCGCAAACTTCTAACTGACTCTCCGTTTTGGAGAGGTGGAACGGAGTCATTCGTCTTCAATAAACTCGAAGAATTTGCGGACCAAGAACGGCCTAGGACACCAGTATTAGGTGCTGGGATTACGCAGGCATTGATGCGACGCTTCATTAACAAGGGAAGCTTTATGACCTCACGTATCAACTGGGCAATTCAATCTTCGGGCGTCGACTATCTTCACCTACTCATTGTGTCTATGGATTTTCTTATTCGCCGATTCAACCTGAATGCTCGCCTAGCAATCAGCGTCCATGACGAAATACGCTACCTCGTCAAAGAGGAAGACAAGTATAAGGCTGCCATGGCGTTGCAAGTTGCAAATGTTTGGACTCGTGCTATATTTTCACAGCAGATGGGCATTGACGATTTGCCTCAGTCATGTGCATATTTCTCGGCTGTTGATGTCGATCACGTACTAAGAAAAGAAGTCGATATGGACTGCGTCACTCCATCACATTTAGATAAAATTCCCCCAGGGGAATCAGTTGACATCATTCAGCTACTTGAGAAAGGCGAGAAAGCTTTTCTAGATCCCTCCACTGCTCCTCTTATCCCCCCAACGCCCGAGAAATATCCATACACCCCACGAAAGAGTATAATGTCCTCTCTTGAAGGTTCCAAAGATTATTCCTATATAAAAGCTCAGATTGCCAGTGATGAAAAGGAATTACGTGAAATTATCAAGGGTGCCATGAAATCCAGTTCTATCACCCTCGAAGCAAAGAAGACCTCGGTGTCGTCGACTAAGAAGCGGGTATCAAACCACCCTACCTACGCCGAGCAATGTGCTATTTTGATGGAGGTGGAACCTAAACTCCTTGGGCTCAAGACACCAACCACGTTCGCAAAGGCGCCTCGATTTCCAGCCAACCGATACGGATACGGAGGGAAAGCCAAACCTTCTCCACGCCTATAAGAAGGTTTTGTATTTCAGCTTACATTCTCATTGTAACACTATCTGTTTAGGATTTTATTTCCCTGCTTCCTTCTACAGTCATCTATCTATCTATTTATTTTTTAATCCTAGCTCCGGGTTCGAGGGGTTTGACGGCTCATTCGCTGGAGCTGGAAGGCCTCGTGTGATATATGTGCCCCTTTAATTACTATGTGCTGTGAAGATTTAGCACTTTGTATAATAGTATAGTTTGGGGGGTTGTCTCGGTTCTGCCAGAAAGTATTAGGTATATTCATTGTAAAGAGATACCTAGCAGACGTTTCAAATTCAACATCTAACTAGTTAGTCGATTTTGAACGGCCTCCAGCTCAAGCAAGGTATGTACATCTTCCAACGATCTATCTCCAACTCTTGTACCGCGTACGGAGTACTCCGTACGATTTGATAACAATTGACTTCCCAAGACTGCCCAGAAAACTAGTTTATGAGCTAGTTAGCTAAGTAGCGATTGATGGCCTTTTGGTTTTCATTCCTTCGGCCACTGTTCGGCCTAACCAGGTCCACAACCGTGTAGAGAACTAGACTGCAAGGGCCGTTATAGTTACCAGAAGCCATTCTCGTACCTCGTTATGATCGGCGCGAGTCTCGACCATGCCCTCTAAAAACGCCGGCGCAGTTCGGGATGTCGAAGCGCAATTATCGACAGAATCACAGGGGGGAAACACCTTGTCATCTAGTGAGGGTGCTCGAAATACCGACGTTTCATCGACACGATCTCCTGCCTCACTAAAAAGGCGACTCAAGCGCTCGAATACAGCGCATTCCTACTATCCAGATGCTCCTCCAGGCTGCACCAGCTGGCGAGCAGGAGAGGAGCCTGGTCTCGATCCTTCTGAGCCGACTTTTCCCCCATACCGCACTTCGGGAGAGACCCTGCTGCCGGAATCGGGCAACAAGAAATGCGATATTACTGTCGTTGACTATTCTCTCGATAAAATTCGTGTCCATTGGTTAAATAATGAGACGCTGGCTAATTTCCTTGAAACCGAAAAAGAGCCATGGGTCGTTTGTCGCTGGATCAACGTCAATGGACTGAGCTGGGACGTCGTTAGATTGCTGGCAACGCATAAGCGACTTCACAAGCTTGCGATCGAGGATTTGGTACACTCAATTGATCGGACGAAAGCGGACTGGTACACAGATCATACATTTGTCCTGCTGGAAATGCAAAAGTTGATACAACTGAGGGACGGGGACGAGGAATCGGAAACCGAGAGTGACGGAGAAGAAGAGGAGGAGGCTCGCCAGCAGGCTTCGCGCAAGAGGAAACGCAATCGCGGTGGAAGAAGAAGCGTGTTAAAAGATGCTTTAATCGACTGGCTGACCCCAGCTTTCGAGAAACGGCGACTCAAGCAGAGCACAAGCAACACCGGAATGCAGCCCCGTTCCGTTCGTACCCTTCAACGGTTCAGGGATGGTCCGAACGAAGAAAGAGTCCAGTTCATGGAACGACACGCCGTCCTTGCATCAAGAGGGCTCGGTGTGGCCCTCGAACAGGTTTCTATTATCCTGCATGCGGACAATACAGTAACCTCCTTTTTCGAGGCCAGCGGTGACGATATAGAAGGCCCGATAGTTCAACGTTTACAGTCACCAGGAACGATTCTTCGCGAGTCCTGCGACGCGAGCATGGTCCTACAGGCCATCATTGACGCCATTGCTGATCTTGCCATTCCCGTTACAAGAGCCTACCAGGACGTAATGGGAGAAATAGAGCTTGACGTCCTTACCGACCCAGACATACATCTATCTACGGCTCTATACATTCTATCTTCTGAAATATCTGTGCTTCGGAATGCCATCCAACCTATTACCAATGTAATCAATTCCTTACGAGACCATAGTTCTGATTTAGATGTCCAGAATGTCTCCTCTAGTGCGTCTCCCCAAAAGCAAACCAGTTGGAATTCCATACATCCAGATGTAGAGGGCGTTAGAATGGCCTCAAAAGTGACTATCAGCCCACTGTGTCAAACGTACTTAGGGGATGTCTTAGATTCTTGCATCACAGTCACCAGTCGATATGATCAAATGCGACGTCTAGCAGCAAACATGGTTGAACTGGTTTTTAATACCATTGGTAAGTGCCCCAAATAAGATGAATATTGATATTTCCAGGATTTAAATGTTTTCTACTTTTAGGTGCATATCAAAATGAGAGCATGACACAATTGACTTTGGTGACTTGCATGTTCCTCCCCCTTACATTTCTTACAGTGAGTTCTGGACCATTGTTGGGGCAAGAACAGATTATGGTCTAACATGGTGCTATGAGGGTTATTTTGGAATGAATTTTTCTCCATTTCCAGCTGTTCAAAACAACAGTGACAAGTAAGACTGCCTAGTTGTTCTTCAATGTGAATACTGACTGTTTTATTCCAGATTTTTCTGGGGTATTGCCGTCCCATTCGTGTTTATTACCCTTTTATTTTTGATGTAAGTATTCACTGATGCTTTCTGTCCATTACCCACCTTTGCTAATCAACATGGTGTTAGGCGTGAGATGATAAGGCGATGGTTGCTGAAAATAGCGCAGAAGAGATTAATTCTAAGCTCAAGACGGCGGCGCAAGGATCGATAGATATGTCAGGCTGCCTTTATTGCTAGGCCAGTGAATATGCCAATACTATAATTGAAACAGTAAGATGTTGGAGATTTGCTGCAATACCGTGAAGCGCATATCCGACGTATAGTAAAGTACTATCGGATACTATGGGATACATCATGTCATGTTGATGCTCGCAAAATACTTGTTCAAATCAAAAAACTTTCCGCCGGAATGCCCAATATGACTTCCAGGGTAATCTCCAGTCCGACAAGAGATGTTCTGGTTTAAATATGTCAAAATCGACTTTTTGTAACCTATCCAGCCAAAGCTGTGTAGGAACGGCTGGCATAAGGACGCCGAAACCTCGTTCAACTTCGTGAAGTTGCATACTTAGTTTCAGCCCTTCTGGGTGATCGCCCGATTTCAGCTGCTCAGGATATTCGTGGCCTTCCTCTCCCTGATGTTCGAAATCGTGTCCAACATCCTCACCTGCACGAAGATTCTTGAGCATTTGTCGAGCAGTAATCAGGTGATCACTTGCACGCGTAGCTATAGTGAAAATAGCATCCCGGAGTCCCGGTGCATCTGCGCCAAGTCTGAACACATCTTCCTCCTTTACCCCTGATTGAGCCATCACATCTAACGGAAGTGTAATATGGCCTTGGTGAGTGCCTGTAGCTTTGCTGCCCGTACCATCTTGATTTGAATGATGATTTGGAGGGCGAGGAAACGCAACTAACGGCAATCCACGGAGAACAGATGAGATTCCAGCCGCCTTTCCAATATGAGACGCTAAATGATCCGCAGTTAAAGATGAAAGAGGAAGCGCGCTGAGTGTCAAATAAAGAAGCGTCGAGTATGTATTCTCGGCGTACTTTTCTAGAGAAGCAAGGGTTGTGTAGGGGGTGTTGGTAACATGCTGTTCTCGAGCCTTTATCAATCGCATTAGCCATCCTTTGTTAATTTTCACCTTCCCTTTAGTTCTAACATCGAGGTCAGAAAGGGCATTGGCGAGAAACAAAGCGACCGGCTCTTTTGGGGGTGTTCCAGCGAGTGTTTTGGTAATAGTCTCCCGCCAGAATTGGAGGCGCATGAGGCCGATCGTAGGATTGGATGTGCTATCGGGTATTAAAGACAGAGACACATTCAAGGCACGCAGGGCAAGATATAAATGAAGGGTATGCTGAGGGATAAATGTGCTCAGGGTATACGACGGCCGGTCGTATTTTCTAGAGTGTCGGAATATCAGCAATTAGGTGCATTATAAAATAAAAGGGACACGCACTGGAGTAGAGCTACACAGTATTTCTTTGCGGACTCAAGTTCTGCTCTGGAGCTCTCAGCCGCTACTCCCAGCGATAGAGATGAAGAAAAGGGCTGACATCGCGACTTGCTAACTAGTAATGTACGAATTCGAGACTGCCTAAGCATGCAGCGAAAACAAGTTCTGTTTGGGTGGAAGGTCATTGCTACGCGTTTCTGAGTTATTGGAACACCAATGGCTCGGCCCAAATTGCCAGGAGAAGCATACATATCAAGCGGAGAAAACGGCTTCACAATTAATGGCAATTAGAGCTTCAATAACCTAATTACGGAGTAACCGCTAAGTTTCCTAACATGTGGTTGGCGGAAATCGGGAATTTGATATTCCGACGTCGCGTCGCGTCACGGGTAATATGATGGACATTGCCAGGCTGAAAGTGCATTTGCCCCCCTCTTCATCGCCATGAATTCAGAAGATATAGATCAGAGGCCCGCAAAAAAGAGACGCTTTTTCTTTGAAGATAATGAAGACGATCATGAACAGAAAATTACTGAAGATATCTCGGCAGAGTTGCCAGACGCAAGCGCGTCTTCCCGCTCCCTGGTTGGCCCTGCAGACACAGAGCTTGGACAAAGCACTTGCACCTCTACTGTGAACGTACCACGCCTGGATTCAGAGAGAAACATTCAGAATGGATTCGACGTTGCATTTTTCACCAGCTTGGTTGGTGAAGAACTATCAGCTGAAAGTATTGAGACAGTCAGAAAAATGGCCCAGAGCGATATGGAAAGAGCCGTTAATATATATTTCGATGGGTCATGGAAAAATAGAACAGACGGCCCCGAAATAATGACTCCAAGCCTGCAGTCCTCAGATGCCCAGGATGGAACACCCGCTACTTCACCAAATTGCTCTGCGACATCACTCGATACGGACAACCTTCTCCGAAGTTCGCCAAAGGCGAGGTACGTTGGTGGCTTTGGAGTTGGTGGCTGGGCCACTCGTTCTGGCTCAAACCTAATAAGACACGGGGAGGAAGTTTCTATTGAACGAAGTAAAGTACGGGCTTTACTTAAGCCTGGGAGAGGCGGCCGCAACACTTATCGTTCGGCTAATGGGAGAGGAGATATAATCACAAGATTTACGAACCAGCGGGGCGATGAGATTGGACGATTGCCACGAGAGACTGCAGAATGGGTCTCGACTTTAATTGACCAGAAAGTTTGCATATTTGTTGGCGTTTGTGTGTATGCTCCAGACCAGGTTCGAGTCAACGACACCATATACCTTCAAATAAAATGTTTCATACTAAGGAAAGCTTTTGGAAAAATGGTTCTATCTACGCCAGAAGACCAGACTCCACGTTTGTTCGAACAACAAGAGACGACAGACGAAAAGGCGCTGCGTTTACGACAGGTGGCTCTTGTAACCCTTTTCAACGAAATAAATCTGCAGCCCACCTCGATCAGCGAGACAACCTCCCGTCAGAAAAAAGAAGGGCTGCTCAGGGCTGCTGAAATAGCAGAGCAACGAGGTTCTAAAAACAATTCGTCTACAAATGGGAAAGGGGACTCTTCGGACGGAGAGGAAGGAGAACAATTAAACGAAAATCAACTCGATACTCTATATCGCAAGGCTCAACAGTTTGACTTCAATATGCCCGAGGCCACGCCCGGAGAGAAGTTTGCCCTGGAGCTTCGAAAATACCAAAAGCAAGCGTTACATTGGATGTTGAGCAAAGAGAAGGAGGCCAAGTCTACCAGAGAGAGATCGATGCATCCACTTTGGGAAGAGTATACATGGCCTATAAAAGATGTGAATGACCAACCAGTACCTCAAGTTCGCAATCGTGAAAAGTTTTATGTCAACCCTTATTCAGGAGAATTAAGTTTGGATTTCCCTGTTCAGGAACAGCACTGCCTCGGGGGGATTCTTGCAGACGAGATGGGATTAGGTAAGACAATTGAGGTGATGAGCTTGATCCATTCCAACTCGCCTAACCCAGCCATGTTGCAACGCGGATCCAATTCATCAACTCCGGATGCTCTTCCCCCCCCTACTAAAGCTTCTTCGCATGTTTGGGCAGCGCCTTATACAACACTCGTTGTTGCTCCAACCTCGTTACTCTCTCAGTGGGAGAGTGAAGCTATCAAGGCGTCGAAGCATGGGTCAGTAAGGGTATTTGTTTATCATGGAACAGAGAAGTTAGCCGATCTGAGAACCCTTGGCTCCAATCATATCTCGGCAGGATCCATCAATATCGTCATTACCAGTTATGGTGTTGTTCGCTCTGAATATTTTCAAATGGTTTCCGCGCGCAATCGTGACATCCTCAGTCGTATAGGTCTATTCTCAATCGAATTCTTCCGTGTTGTTCTTGATGAAGCACATTACATTAAAAATCGCGCATCGAAAACTTCTCGAGCATGTTGTGAGCTCAAGTCAGTCCACAGGTGGGTGCTGACCGGAACGCCCATTGTTAATCGACTCGAGGATCTTTTCAGTCTAGTGAGGTTTCTGAATGTTGAACCTTGGTGCAATTTTTCTTTCTGGAGAACTTTCATTACGATTCCCTTTGAATCAAAAGACTATGTTCGAGCTCTCAATGTTGTACAGACTGTGCTAGAGCCGCTTGTGCTTCGACGGACGAAATCAATGAAAACTCCTGATGGCGAACCGCTAGTACCATTACCCTCAAAAACAATCACCGTTGAGCAGGTAGAACTTTCTGATCAGGAACGAGATATTTACGACATAATTTTCACTCGTGCAAAACGTACATTCAATGATAACGTTGCTGCTGGTACACTTTTGAAATCTTATACTACAATTTTTGCCCAACTCCTCCGCCTACGCCAAACTTGCTGCCATCCTATCTTAACTAGAAATCAGAACATTGTTGACGAAGAAGAGGATGCCGCTGTCGCTGCCGAAGATGCGAATATTTTGCGGGATGATATGGATCTTCAAGAGCTGATTGACCGGTTTACCGCTTCAACTAGATCTACAAGTAATGAGGAACAACAAGACCCAACAGCGAAATTTACAACACACGCATTAAGACAAATTCAGACCGAGTCATCTGGCGAATGCCCTATCTGTTCAGAAGAGCCAATGATTGACCCTGCGGTTACTAAGTGCTGGCACAGCGCGTGCAAAAAATGTTTGGAGGCGTATATCCAGCATCAGAGTGACAAAGGAGAAAAGCCTCGATGCTTCTCTTGCCGGGAAACCTTAAGTATTAGAGATGTGTTTGAAATTGTCAGACATAAATCTCCCAGACAATCACCCGTGATGGGTAGTTTAAACGATAGCTCTCCAACACCTCGCATCTCTTTGCGACGGGTACATCCACTTTCGCCCTCTGCTCGTACCTCTGCCAAGATTCACGCACTTGTCACCCACCTATCTAGCCTACCTAAGAACTGTAAAGCAGTGGTTTTCTCTCAGTTTACCTCGTTCCTGGACTTAATTGGCGCCCAACTATCGCGCGACGGGGTTGAACATCTCCGTTTTGATGGAACTATGGCGCAAAAGGCCCGAAAGACCGTGCTAAGTCAATTTAACCGTGCACCCGATATTTTTGCTGACGATGACGAGGAAGAAGAGGACAAGAACGGCCTTGATCTTAGCCCTACCCGCAAATTATGCTCGGGATCTGACTCCATGGTATCAAACCCCAACGTTCTCTTAATCAGTCTCCGAGCCGGTGGGGTTGGTCTTAATTTAACTACCGCAAATTACGTTTACATGATGGACCCCTGGTGGAGTTTTGCTGTTGAAGCACAGGCTATCGATCGGGTGCATAGGATGGGTCAATTGAAAGACGTGAAAGTAATCAGATTTGTCGTTAAGAATAGTATTGAAGAGAGAATGTTGAGAGTTCAAGAGAGAAAAATGATGATTGCGGGATCATTGGGCCTAAGAGTAGGTGACACCGGAGATGACGCAAGAAGAAAAGAGAGGATCGATGAATTGAAGCTGCTGTTTGAATGATACCCGGATACTCCCATGCGAAGTGTCCTTGTTATTTCGATACTTATATTGTGCCCAAGCCTCATAATAGAGTCGCCGCTGGGCGTTGGGAATAGACTACAGAGCTCTTCTTCTTGACGTTATTGGTATTTACATATATACATACATCCATCGACACATAAGCAATTTCTTGGAAGACATGAACCCATTTCTCTGTACGGCCCTGAGGTATGAGACATGCATTTGGAACCTTGGAAACCCATTCTAACCTCCACAAGCCAAAGAGCACAAGGCCTCGGCTACTTGTGCTTAGCAAGATGCAACTTTTCCTTTGCTTTAGTCAAAGATATCCCAGACTTATGGCTCCCCGTCCAGAGTCCACCGTGGTGGTCCTCGACTCGCTCTTTTTGCTGCTCAGATTTCATGGCATTCCAGTTTGGATCTCTTTTCTGCTGCTCTTCGAGAAGGCCTTGATCTGAATTAGCATTGATCTATACTTTTTGAAACAAGGGATGCTGGCATACGCTCTGCTTCCTTTCCAGCTCCAGGCTCTGAAGCATCAAAATTCCCTCCTTCCGCGGCGAAGCCAGTGGTGCGGATTATTTTTTCTTCTCCTACGCGTTGAGTATTTTCAGGCTCATCTACGGCCTTCGGTCTCGTCTGTTCTTGTGGTGCATTGGCGGGTAGACCTGTCTTTGAGTGCATATTGGGTTTGTCCTTGGAAAGTGATTCCGGCTCTAAACCCGAGGCAGACTTGCTCGATTCTTTGCTGCTTGACTGGCCACCCGCATGTGGGCGATTTGATTCATTCTCCAGGATGTTTTGAGTGCGGGATTGGTTGTGGTGCGTTTCTTCAAGCTGGGGTGCAGTCATTACAGGTTGGCCTAATGATCCCTGGTCGACACCAGGCGCTGCGTTGCCTAGGCTTGAAACGCCCTGGCTTTGGGGCATGCCCTCCGTATTCATTTCTATCAAATCCAGAAAATCAGTATTAATGACCATAGATACCCGAGATTGTAAGTTCAATTATTCATACGTGGTACGTTTCCCTCATCATACACGCCTGAAGCTGTCCCGCGACTTTGTTTTCCAGAAATCGACTCTTGTCCATGGAGGTTGCCGGTATCATATGGGTCCGAAGCTGTGCCTTCGCCTTGGACGCCTGAAACAGGCTCTTCATCGGAGCTGCGAGCCTGTGTTTCCCCAAAAATCACCTTTTCCGCTGTTTGATATGCTGTCTTCACGGCGTCCATGGTTACAGTTCAATTGGATAGTTGAGTAGTTATGTTCTGGAGCCAGAGATGTTCAAAAAGAATAATAAATAGATAATGTAAAGGGCTATGAGCTACATTATATAGCGTCACCCCCTCTGTCTCTGCGAAAACCTGCTAGATTCCAAGTTTGCTATTCCGTATTTCGCTGAATGACGCTAGAGGCCTTTCCCAAGGGTGACGTCATTTCTCCATAACTATGTAACTACTGGCACCCATCTACTGCTAGTTCGGACGTCAACATGTGTTTATAACAAGGACCTTGATATAATATTAGTTATATTATAAGGCGTTCAGCATGTATCTACGGAGTACATACATGATGCATCTTTACATAATAATGGCTATTGAACTTGGTTTGGACCCCGTTTTTGCAACATATCATGCCCTGTACGGAGTACCTGTTTCGTGACGGCCAACTGTCATTGTCAAGCTTTGGTAATTCCTTATCAATATAGTAGCTATCTAGTCAAATATTTCGAAAATAACACCTCTATGTCGCAGTCCAACATATCGCTGTCTATGTCGTAAATGAAGCTCGAGATGTTATCACAATTGACTACTACTCAACTCCATCGGAAACTTGGGCACCCTAGAGAATCATTACTGACAGGTTTATTCTCACTCGACCAGACGGCAAACACCTGTGTGTCTGGTGACCGAATGTATGTGTGTCTACGTCATATACAAACAACCCAGGTCTTAAGACCTCCACCTTGGAAACATCCCCGTCCGGCTCACCACATCTTTGAATAAGCTTCTTCTAGAACAGCTCTACGGAGTACGAATAACACGGATAGCCACGGCTTGAATCCGTCACTCCACTTGACAATCAACTAGGGGCTCGTGCTCGTGACGTTGCTCATAGCGTGCGCCTCTTTCGTTGGACACATAATGTGACAGGCCTCCTCTACCAGGAGTGGAGATTTTCTTCTCTGATTTAGCGAATCTTTTATACCACCTCTAGCCGATCAAGATTACCTGAGAACTTTGCCACTGCTAATTTCCCCCAAAGATCGCTCTTTATCCCAAGAATCCCTCTCATTCGTGGTTGATATTTGGTCCCTGGACTGTGTTATATGGGGAATCTTTGGGCTACGGCTACTCTTTGATACCCGGATCCTCACTGATGATTGAATGGTGGCTGAGCATCTCGACTGCCTTAGCCTTCTAGGATCTGAACTGAGGGAGCGTTGGGAAGGTCGTGAGGTGGGGAGCGGTTTGATAAATCTAAGAGTATTAAATTTACAAAACGACCTCCCATCTTGAATGCCTCCAGAAACCCAATTCGATCTTGGAATGACCAACTCGAGGAATCAGGAAAATATCAAAGGTGTAGGGAAGATGAAAGAGCTGATTTCTTTTCTGTGTTGAGACCAATGTTACAGCTTATACCTTGAGAACAAGACAGCGTATAACTACACATGAAAAAACCTAACACCTCCCATGGTCTTTGTTCTGTCTAGGGCGGTACCTTTAGCCAGGCGGTTGAATTTTCTGCGATAGCTATCGAACTTGGCGACATGAGCATTGGATAGCTCAAAATGCCAGCAAGCAGGCAATATTATTATGTATGTACCAAGTGAAAGGAAATACAAAAAGTAGAAGGGCCTTCCTATCATTTCAAGTTTTCCATCCCATTCAAACTTGATCTTCAAGCCCGCCTACAGTACTCAAGAAATAAACGGTCAAAAAAGTAAATCAATCATCACTCATTGCCATGCCGCGAAAATGAATAATAACAGAGAAACAACCAAAATAAACCCCAAGGCATGTCAAGCAATGCATGTTTTATGTATAAAAAGGCCAGAAACCTTTTATAAGCCAAGGTAAGGAATTTGGGAGTGGAAGCGAGGTGGCGTTTTATGGACAATTTATAGGTTCCATATTTTCTCACGACACTGTATCTGCATTTTTGTTCAAAGGATTGTTGGGGTCGTAGCTCAAAGCTTTGACTATTCCCAAGCCTTTAGTTCGACCCTCACGGAAAAGGATCCGATCACCAATAGATAAGAACTCCGGTCGCTGAATGAACCTGAAAGCAACTAACGCTCGGTCGCCAGTACGAATGAAGTCACGATCTAGATCAATGATTGCGCACGTTTGGCTTACCGCTCCCACATGAAGCATTGCTTGATACTTCGGTTTGATGGTTGTCGCATGTGAAAGGATGAGGACTTCAAACGATCAGCAGGGATGGCTATTACGAATGAAGCAAACGAGACAGGGTAGCCCTACCTTCCGCAACGAACTCACGATATACCTTTGGCGGTTTTTCCAATTTGGGTAAAACCACCATGCCCTTGCGCACCTCTTTTCTTCTCACACCTTTGAGTGCAAATGAGCCACTCTGACCAGCGGCACACGCATGAACTGGCAGACGCTTGCGTTCAATCGATTTGATTGTTGTTTGACGAAACTGGCCAAGGGAATCAGGGCCAACAAGTACGGCATCGCCTGTGTGTACCACTCCGGATTTAACAACGCCAGAGACCACAGTACCCACAAACGGGACCGAAAATGTATCATTCACAAGAAACTCAAAAGGGGCGTCAGGGTTATAGTGGCCATGGTGCGGAAGGATATTCAAGAAAGTCCGAACTAGATCGAGGGATTCTCCAGTGACATTAGATACTTGGAATATAGGGCAAATGCGTTGATTAGCAAATTGGGTTGCGGTGTTGACCGTCTCCTCTATGGATTTTATAAAGACGGGTATCTTTCGGGCTCCAGGAGACTTCAAAATCCTGGTAAGCTGGTTTATGGTTTGCTGGAGAATCTGAGGAGGGCAAATGTCGATTTTCGTGATGACAACCATAACAGGGACATTCAGAGATAGAGCGATTCCCAAATGCTCTTTACTCATACCTATTAACCCATTATTTGCTGCTACCATGAGTAGGCAATAATTGGGGCTGCTGCTCAGCATTCCAAAAACAGTGGTCCGTAGGTACCGCTCATGCCCAGCTAAATCAGTGAACGAGATCACCTTAGCTGATTGTTTGCCAATCTCCTCCCAAGATTGCTTGCGTTGCTGCCCACGTCCCACAATCCGACCAAGAGTATCAAATCCCATTATTTCCATGCCCACGGAGCTGGTTCGACCACTTTCAATCTCATGTTTGTGGCGAAAAAGGTTTACTCTTGCCCTCCCACGACCGTCATCTAGCTTTCCTTTGACAAGAACACCTAAAAGCGTACTTTTTCCGGCGTCGACGTTCCCAACAACGGCTATTCTTGTCTCGATCACATCCTCTATGGTCGCAGCATTTTGTCGAATGAGAATTTTACCATAAGCACATTTGATGCGCTCGTTTTTTGTTTCCGCTTCAGCCACATCGCCAACATTGTAAGTGAGTAGTACAGAACAATCAGCCTGGTTTAGCTGCGCGGCATGGCGTAGGCGATCTAGGGCGAAGTCCCATTGTTCCTTGTTAAATTCCATCCACTCTCCATTATCTTCCTGCCCGAGGTCAAAAATAGTTTCTCCCTGTCCTTCCTCGAGGCGGGCTTTGACTACCGCGGCCAGCCGAGGTACCTTATCTTCCGCCTTCGAGGTATTGCTGTCATCGACGAGCAGGTCTTTTAACCTGACCGGAGGATCAGCTTGCGATAAGCCTAGCTGGTCGAGAATATCAAGCTCCGGATGTTCCTCAGCTACAGCTGTAGAACGGGTAGCGGTAGAATAGCCACTGTCACTAGGCGCAACGGAGGTATCGCGAACTGGATTTCGACCGTACCGGTTCGCCTGCTCTTTCTCGACGTACTCCGCGAACTCGCTCAATGACTTCCTATAGTTAGAGAAAAGCTGCACAGTGCAGTGGCAGCACTAGGTATGACATACTAGTTCGCCCCTCCGCCTCTCTTCCGGGGTCTGCTTTAGTACTCTGTTGCTCATCCTGTGAACATGGGTTGGTGTTGCGCAAGATACCCACAGGTTTTAATTTCGTAATCGAGTTATCATTTCCTTTGGCTTATGATAATAATAACAATACGTTATAAATATGGATGGGGTTAATTGATACACGATGCTAAGATATGGAGGTAGGAGTCAGACAGGCGTTGGGGTGGACGGCCCTATAGGGGCGCGGGAGCTTAGTTAAATAACTAGTCACTAGGTAGCTAGTTTGTTTGATGCGGCTCGGCGGGCAACTATGACTCTACTCTTTCCCATCGGAGACCAAATGCGGAGAGAGGCGAATTCACGCCGCACAATATTGAGTCATAGAGGCCCGGAATTATTTTGATACGGGGCTAGTTAGCCGAGCAATGCATTGACTATGATAGCTATTCTACTCTCTACTGGAGAGGGGGTTCCGGTGGCTACATGGGTATAAGTCCAAACTCCGTCTCTTAAAGTAACATTTCCATCCACGGACCCCGTGGTAGAGCTTTCGTTGCCTTGACAAATAATCCACATGTGCACCCAGGTATTCCACAGGTAAATTTCACAACCCATGTTCACAGAGAAGATTGCGGCGAAATGAGGACAACAGAATCTCCTAGATTCATTTAGTAACAGGGTATTGTAAGGGTTAAACGGCTTATACCTCGGACAAATAACATTTCCTCTTGACGCTTGATTGTCTGCTGCAGCATTAGTTCGCGATCACCCAAAATCAAGGGAATATTTTTCTACCTTGATAATTTCTTGTTCATTTTCATCTTCATCCACGATGTAGATTGTCTCCTCGACTTCACCAAGAACAAGGTTGCAATGACTGTCATATGCCTAAAAAAAGAGTCAGGGCAGGGCACTCTGGGTTGCTAAAAGTGAAAACAGACATGTAAGCGACCTCTAAGCTCTCTGTCTCCTCGTAGCTTCACAAAAACTATTTCATCGAGCGATAACCGGACCAAGTCGAGAGGTTCGGAGACGGATGTCGCAGGTCCATCATCGCCATCTGCCATGATGGCGGTGCTAGGTCAAAAAGAAACAAGACTTGTGGACGGCTGTAGCTAGAGCATCGCCTCCTGTATTGTAGAATAGCGAAAGCAAAGCCAGACGATAGAACCGGCGCAGGCTATCATGATCGATCGCGAACGCGCGGGCAACCTTAAACAAGAGGTGCTCCGAAAGCGGTTTAGCTCGAGAACGGGCAATCTGCAACTAATTTGACTTCAAGATGAATTGCAACGCATCTTCACGACCGCAAAACACAGGGCTCGCCCGCAGCCAGAGAAGGTTTGCCGATGTTGTTTTGGTGATCAGAGGCTGGCCTTCGGTTCGCTCGGGGGTTCATTTGCAGTTTACTTTACTGTGTCGTGCCTCCGAGCAATCGTGAATGTGGGGGATTGGGCTTTTCGGCGAGACAGCCGGGTCTCAAATTTGCCCGTCCTGCCTGTGGGGAATTGCTCGTCGGAATGCTCACAGTCGCTCCCCAAGACAGCCACCGGAGGCAGTGCGATCGGTTGCTACTTTTACTCGGCGGTCATCAACTCGGCGCAAACGCCCACAGCATCTAAGATGGAGCGTTGGGGTTCGGAGATTAATCCACGCAACCATGGTCGCGAGACTGCCTGTGAACGAGACGTTGAATTCGGTGCACTTTCCGCTAGATCCCACGATGGGAAGCAGTGATGGATATCAGTCCGTGGATGACAGTCAATCCCAAGGTAATGATCCGCAGCAGGTCGATATTGACGAAATGCTTGCCGAAGCTCAACCTAGGAGAATATTCACCAGTCTCCTACGCTCTCCCGAATTACAGCAAATCATATCTGAACTACCTGCAACCACATTTGCCGAAGTCCTGCAACTCTTTTCGCCTGAATACTTTATCGAGCCCAACAAGGAGATACAGTCCCATCTACACCCAACTATTGCCTTTAAAAACCGTGTTCTACCACTCACTATTCTGATGGCTCGTTTTGCAGAAACTCTTCGCATGATCGTCGAACGAAGACGTAGTGCCGGTTTTACTATAGGGCTAGCCGAGTATACCCACCTGCTGTCCTGCTATGCTTCTATGGGGCATGGTGAGATGGCGGATAAAATATGGGAAGAAATGGTCGCACATCGGATTGAACCTAATGTCCAATGTTATAATTATCTCATGGAGGCAAAGGCCTGGAATCGTTGCTACACAGCAAAGGAAAACCACAGGCTTCGGTCTACCCGCTGGATATACGAGAAACGTCGCTGGTGGCCCAGCAACCCCGGCTATCAAGGTTATAAAACAGGCGAAGATGGGGTCAGGGATGAGGTCCATCAACTATTTAACTCGATGATCGAGAATGGGCTAAATCCCAACGAAGCAACTTTCCTTCACATCATGACGGCAGCTAGCCGAGAGTGGGACATCGGGGCGGTCAAAAACACCCTACGAACGGTATGGGGAGTTGATGTTGATCTACTTGACAACGACCAGAACGATCATCCTCAAGTTGTAGTTTATGCTACCTCGTCACCTCTTCATCCTTCTCCCCGCCTCCTATACACCGTTGCACACATTTTTGGGTCTAACAACGATTTTGCCACGGCTTTGAAGTTGGTAGATTTTATTTCCCAGAGTTATAGCATACCGGTTCCTCAATACGTTTGGCAGGAATTACTTCAATGGTCTTTTATCCTTTCGCTTGAGAGATTCGGGCCAAAGGCCGAGGAAAATATGATCGGCAAGATTCCACGCGATTCACCTCTCAAGCTATTCGAAGTATGCACGTCGACGCCCTATAACACACCCCCTACTTTTAAAATGCATGATATGATTACGAAAGTTGGCTGGATAAGACAGTCAAAAAATCGCACCTTTCAAAACATGCATGCTGGTCGCCAATTATTCCTGACGACATTAAGGAAACGAAACCAATTATTTCAAGAGTTAATAATAATGCACAAAAAACTAGCTTTTTCGAAAGAGAGAAGCGACTCTTTGCAGCACTCAAGTGCTGACGATGACATATTCAAGAGCTTTTCACCCCATGATGAAGACTACAAATTACCGAAACCCGCTTTCGAATATCACCTAACTCACCTTTACCCTTCTATTACATATCCAGGCGCTTACTGGGAACTTTACGACTCTCTCAAACTACTCAATATCAGAGTTGCGCGCGAAGCTTTGTATATTCAGCGATGGATACGATTAGTATTCTCGCGACGAAAATGGACAGGTACAAAAGAACGTTGGGAAAGACAGGAACTTCCAGACTTCATCGCGGAGTGGCGTGAATTTCTTCCGTACCGGGTTTTTTATCACATCAAGTCCGGTGCTATTGAATTTGAACCCGGTAGTTTCTGGCCGGAGGGCCATCGGTGGGATCTTGCAAGCTTTGTGCTACCTCTCTGGGATTCAGAGGAAAGGGTGCTTCGAGCTCTCATGACTGAGAGCGAATTTAAAGAGCTGTTTGATAATAGCCCAGCTACGGGCGATTACCAGTTAGAAGAGGGTTAGCTCCTATTCTATCCCCACATATGTACCACTACTCCCTCGAATTGCTCGAACTGATGGGCTCCCTTGCCGATACGGCCTGGCGTACAAACCCCCCTAATGGTGTCATTTTCTAGTTTTTTGTGCTGTATATACTATTTAGAATGAAACCAACTATGGTTTCTCTACGGAGTACTGCAATATGTAATACTTGAAAAAAGCAGGCACACTATTCATTTAGAAACCCATCTACTAATCCCGGAAAGCCATGTTGATCATGAGTAAGAACGTTCACTGATGAGGCATAAATCCCCTCATTCTCACCTTCATGCCTAAAAGAATGTTGAAGGGTCTACTCCTGTATATATACAAAACCCGTACAACCCAATGCAAAGTAAAAAGAGATGCAAGGGCTCGCCTGCTGAGAGTATGCAAAAATATCATGAGAAGGTATTGGCCACAAAAATGCTCACAGAAAAGACTATTATGTGATGGGAAAGAATGGGTTATTGCCTTTGAGCTCTTAGTCGAAAATACTTGCTTCTTTTAAAGCTGGGATAATGCTTAAGAGTTCGGCGAGGTTGCAGGACATGTAAAATCCTATGACTTACATGGTCTCTCTTTTTAGATCATTAACAATCATATACCGCCCAATGGTGATCCAGCCCCAACGAAACCACACCATCTGACTTTTGTGGGCCTGTACCATTGCCTTCCAACCTGAAAGCCACTGGTTGATGTTACTGACGAAAAGCAGGCGATTGGGCGGCATATTATCCCCATCCGCCCCCTTATCATCTTCTCCGATTAGTAGGCTTCCAATGGCATTCAGCATCATGCTGATGGGCGCGTCAAAAACACCGATATACTTTCGAACAAAGCTTGTGGAGGTCAGGGTATATAGGCTGACGGGGCAGGCGTAGTCTTTCTTTCCTTTCATGAGGATTTCGAGGAATGATCTGGCACCGTGATACAGAGATCGATGATTCGGGTGATTACTCACACCGGTGTTATCAAAGGTAAGAAGTATGTCGATGCTAGCGGCTGGGGGAGAAGATGCGCGGCCGTTGCTGTGGGTCGAACCGTTACGGCGCTTGGTAGGAGGGTTTGAATCGTCATCTGTAGAAACCTCGGGGGCGAATGCGGAGGCTAGGAGGGATCCAATGGCTGTGGCCGACCAGTCGGCGGTCATGCTGTCAGGAAATCGGGATGGGTCATCTAACACGAATACGTCGGATGCGTTGCGTAGTCCAAGGTGGATTGCACTTTTCTGGAGTTCCTTCTTTCGAATATGGCCGAGACCGTCGGCATCACCTATTGCGATGGGCTGTCAGTGCTGTTTTGCGCGGATGTAGACAGGCACGCGAGCTGGGGTATCGCGAGCCTGGGGAGGAAGCGGTGAGGTGCGCAGAGACAAGATCACCGCCATTTGACACATACCGGAGCTCAAGCAGAGGATCTTGACATGATTACCAAGCTCTGGTTTCGTCAAGGCCAAGAGTGTAGGCGCAAAAAACATTGCCTCATCGTCCGGGTGGGCAATCAAGAGGCATATGCGCTTGTCCTCGAGTACGGGAAATTTATTAGCAAAGGGCGACGAAGGACCAGTGCTCAATATCATCCAAAAAGCAAAGAAAAGCACCGGGAGCAGCGCAACGGAGATAAAGGTAGCTATTGAAACCATTGTCGCCAGTGCTCCCTAGAGCAAAGTCCTTCGAGGGGATCGAGCCACCACCCCGTTGCGCCAACGTCGGAGGATTAGCTAGTGGAGATAACGGCCTATAGAGGGCACGAGCTTCATGAACAGGTAACTCTGTGGTGGACTAAGAGACGGCCTCAAAACGGCAGCTTTGGAGGTGAATATATACTGAGGGCCTTGGTGACGAGGGCGATCGGCATTGGGGGGGAGCTTGCTCGTATGGCGAATTTGATGCAAACACGAGTCCGAGACGCTCAGGCGATCATTCGGCCGGAACGACGGCTGCGAGGATTCAGTATGGCGAGCAGTGGTGGAAACGTGGCAGAGGTAGAAAAGCGACAGCGAAGAGTAGCGAAAGTGCCAGCGCGACGTTAAGCCTTCAAGCGCGTTAGCTCCGTGTGGTTTGATGCCACCCCTCTACACTGGTGAGCCAACAGACGGGCGGGCCATCCCTCCTCGCCGGCGATGCGCTCTCCACGGCGAGTGTTATGTACGGGTGATGACGAGCTGGCCTTGTCTGCAGAATGAAGGTGTTTCTTGAGTGGCTGTTCGCCGCTGTTGCACCACGAATGCTTCAGACGACATGCTTGCGCCCAATTGAAGCCAAACTCCACGCATGAATGACCGATTGGGGTGAATGAGTGACCGAGGTGTGAAGAAACACAGCCAGGCAATGCAAGTAGTATGTAGTTGCTCTTGGCCTGCTGTGTTTGCTCTCAGGGATGGGCGGCTGGTTCACTGCGACCGCCGACCGTCTACGAGTTACGACAGAAAGGGAGCCCAGCCAGCTGGAGCGAGTCGGTTAACTAGGTAACTATACCGGTGCCTGCTGCTCCCGTGCGGACGCGGTGGCCGCTGCTCAGTTACATACATATGTACATACAGTACTTACTCGCTAGCAGGCGCCGTGGGAGCCAGACGTTGGTTGATGCTGGGCTAACTAGTTAACTAATACCCGCCCAGCCTGCCGCTGCCTTCCTAGTTAGTTTAGCGGGCTTGTCGAACCTCAACGTCCATCCTCCTCCTCCTCCTCCTCCTCCTCCTCAACCCTGAGCTCCCTCCCGCCAATGCCAGCCCACAATCGCAAAGAGCGCCGCGCAGCCGCTGCATCGGCCGCTGCACCTCTCGATGGCTTCGACTCCGCGTCCATTCCTTTAAGCCGCCCGTCTTCACATACGTTTGCGTCGCAGAAGAACGCAAAAACGCTTCTCGAGATTGCTGCTGAGCGGAATGCAGCTACCGGCAGCTCTCAACCGGAGCTTATCCACGTATCGTCGTCGGGCGACATCCTGGGGACAGAGAAGCTTCCCCACGCTGACTCAAGCTCTTCCCGCCCGGCAGATCGCAGCGTGGACGCCCATGACGATATCGGCAACGGCGATGACGCGGAAATCCCTCCTCTTCCAGATACCATATTCCTGTCGTTCCCACTCTCTGTCCTCTACTTTACGCTCTCGTTCCTGGCCGCCCACCAGTATGCCCAAGAAACCCCCCTCGGAAAGCTGTCGCGAGATACCATATTCATCGCCTTCCCCACCCTGACCTTCATCATACACTTGGCCCACGGCCATATAATATCATTTCGTTCGCTCAATGTACTTGGCAGGAGAGCAGCGGCGAAAAAAAATGCTTTCCCTGGTGTTGCCACGTCCGCTACGCCCTTGTCCATGCAGTCTCTGTTTCCACTCAATGCCCACAATATCATCTTCTGCGTAATTTCTATCTTGCTGGGTATGCGTCTCATTGCTATGACAAATGAGGGCTCATATTATGCTGTAATGAAAAGGGCTCCATCCATTGGGACCTTGTGGGTTTGGTCTGTTTTTGAACTCTCCCCTGGTCCAGCTGTCCTAGGACTTCTCATTCCTGTCGTTTGGGCAGTTGGCTGGAAAGACTATCGGTTGATATAGTTGAGCGAGACCATTTACTAGGATTGACTTGCACGGCAGGGTCAGCTCAGGTAGATTGATTATGCGGACTTGGAATATCGGTTGCTTAACCCTGAGCAACAATAAGAGCACCGACACCGCCTTTCGGCGTGCTTTCCGGATATTTGGCCCTCATAATGGCCTTGATGTTATCCTCTTGACATAACCCCATATAATGAGAGAGCATTATCCTACGCCCAGTGACAGAGGGCCACCTTCCCGTATCAGAACAGAGAAAGAATCATCCTCACGCCAATATGAGGTTTCTGGATGGTTTAAAGAAATAAGTTTTATGATATACTGGCACCATGCCGCTACGCGTACTCCATACATGACTCTGCCTATCCAGGAGTTTAGTGAAAGAGCCATGCATTTGATGGTGCTAACCTACCACTTGCTAAGCCGAAAGAGACAGACCCCTCCTCATATTTCTCCCGGTTTTGAGAAAAATTCTCTTTTGAAGGGATAGGCTAAACTGGTTCTCACGGTCGATGAGCGTGTGTCTGCCAGTTTGAGGACCGTAGGGCGAGATCGCAACTCTATTTCCAAACCAGATTTGCCGGATGACAACCCAAACCAAGGTTATGACTAGCATATATATTGCTCATAGCCCCAGCTTTTTGTTTCTTTTCAAACCATTCATCCTAAAAATCGCATCTACAGAGTACACTTGTCCTACAAAACTATGGAAAATTTTAGCGACATTGAACTTCAAGCCCGCTCTGGACTCGAGCTCGAAAAAAAATGGACTTCGAAGAGCAATAGATCCAACGAATTTCAAGATGAACAGCTCCCCAGCTCAGCGCTGCCACTACCACCGGTCGATCGGGGAATCCGTGCGTGGTTATTCTTGGTTGGAGCTTTCCTGATCGAATCACTGATCTGGGGTTAGTATTTGTTTATGACCTTTACCGGGGTATTAATTAAAACATGGCATAGGTTTGCCCTTTTCGTACGGTGTTTTTCAGGACTTTTATGAAACACATGAGCCCTTTGAGTCGAACCCATCAGGTATCGCAGCCATCGGTACGACCGCACTGGTAAGTGCACTAAAGACTCCATCATCCTATGAATGATACTTAACACTGTATTATTCAGGGCGTAATGTATCTTGGGAGCCCTGTGTGCTTCGCCTTGATGGAAAAGTGGCTATTTTGGCGGAAGTGGAGTCTTCATGTTGGCCTTAGTTTACTTCTTACCGCGCTTGTTGCGTCAGCCTTCGCCACAAAAGTATGGCATCTGATTTTCACACAAGGAGCATTGTATGGAATTGGAGGTGCCCTCTCCTACAACCCTGCAGTCATATTTTGTGACGAATGGTTTGTTTGTAAAAAAGGATTTGCATTTGGTGTGATGTGGGTAAGTCATTTTTTCAGGCAAATCCAACGCTTTTTCTTTGCACTGTTCTAAATGATTTATAGGCAGGAACTGGGTTTGCCGGCGTCACGATACCTTTCCTAATGTCATGGATGCTCAAGCGCTTCGGCCTCAAGGTGGCCCTTCTGTCATGGGCGGCCATTGTTGCGCTTCTTTTGACCCCCTTGATCTTCTTTGTTCGGCCGCGTATTCCAAGGAACCATAATTATCGGCCATGCCGCTTGTCGCTTCGCTTCTGTTATAACAGGACTTTTATTTTTCTCCAACTTGGAAATATCCTGGAGGGACTGGGGCATTTCATGCCTACTATTTACCTACCCGCATATGCTCGCAACCTCGGAGTCCGTAACGAAGCCATCACCACTTCAATATCTCTCGTTAACGCAGCCTCTATTTTTGGATCCACTTTTCTTGGGTTTCTGATCGACAGATTTCATGTTACCACCGTCATTCTAATAAGCACCATCGGAGCAACCCTTTCAATTTTCCTCCTTTGGGGCCTCTCGTCATCTGCCGGCCTGCTATTCGTCTTTTCTATCGCCTACGGTTTCTTCGCGGGGGGGAACGCTGCCACCTACGCTGGAATTCTCAAGGAGGTATCCAGTGATAAGCCTGAAAGTGGCGGTGGCACAGGGATGGTCATCGGTATGCTCTCCGCTGGCCGCGGAATTGGAAGTGTCGCCTGTGGCCCCCTAAGCGAGATTTTAATAAGAGGGCGGCCCTGGGCAGGCAAAGCTGGGTTGGGTTATGGTACGGAATACGGTCCACTGATCATTTTTACCGGAACCAGTGCCCTTCTGGGGGGAATCGGCTTTGCTGCGAGAAAACTAGGGTGGATGAAATAGTTTATAGACGGCAGGCAGTTTGTTTTTGGTTATCGTCTTTTTACTCTGTATATCATATATATTATACCCCTGTATATATAGTTAAATGTTTAACTGGAGCATTGGAAAGCGATGAGATACAATAGTTAAAATATCTTGAAAAATGCCAAAATATTAGCTTCAATACGTCTAAGCTTCTGGGCTCGAACGTTGCTCGTCGCTTTGATTTTGAACCAAAGAGTCCCAGCCGAGAAGTCTCCACACCTCTTGAACAAACCAATCACCCTTATCACAGCCAGGGGAATCAAGGTCGTTGTCCGAATAGCCGGTGGGAAGAGATGGATTAATCTCACGGCTTGATTTCAACGACTCTTGCAGGGTAGGATCGTCATGTCCGAAAACACCTTTAAGAAGCGTATTCTGTAGCTTCCGTTTTCTTCCGCGAACCAGGAGAGAAGAGTGTGCCCCCACAAAACCACTCGCGCTATCGCCCTGGCACTGGATAGAAAGAGCGTGTTCAAGAATGCAGATAAGGTGTCTGCTCTGAAGCATAGCAGCACACTCAAGGATGGATACGTTAGTTCCATTTTCTGTGTCCTGGAAGCCCGGGCATGGAATGGGCAATCTAGTTGGACACACGGCAAGACTGGTATCGGACTTCAGGCCTTTGAAAACCAAAGATCCTAGAACTTTGCCGACATGCTCAAGTAGAACAAACAAAAAGCCTTCTAACAAGTCGCTGTGGTCATTTTTCCCAGTGGTAATTTGGAGTATCATCTTTACAAGTAGCTGAGAGACAGTATCCAGTAGCCGGCTGTCTTCTCGTGATAGTTGGGGCGACAGCGACTCTATTGTATTCTCCCGTTTCGCCTTGGCTGTCTGTCTAGCCTTTTTTGAGACTGACTTTGCTCTTGATATTAACAGCTTTGCCCTTAACAGGGTATGACGATGGAGGTGGAGGAGGATCGACTGAAAGAGATGAACCAGGCGATATACAATGATGCCGTAGGCGCAGGCTCCATCTTCCCTTCCAGCTAACCTTTGCAGCGCTCTAAAAATGATGGGATAGCACTGTTCAAAGACAATCGAAATGTCTCTTAAGGTGAGATTTTGCTGTAACGGACATCCCTTCTCTTTCTTAGACTTCGCCTGTCTTTGGGATATCGTGGTATCGATAAGCTGCTCCATGGCAACACAAAGATCAGCCGAGGCAATTGCTAACTGCTCAGACTCGGTCTTTTTCTGTAAAAGCTTTTGTAGTCGGTGTAAACGCCGCAGGAATGGCGTTGTAGCTGCAAACGTAAAAGTTAGCAAGGTGGTAGGTGTCAAAATCTGCAGACGTACAACTCTTAACAGGGTTCGAGGCTTCAGAGTAACTAAGCTTATCATTGCTGGATATTGCGGCGCCAGCAGTTTTTGAGCGTTTTGATGAGAGGGGTTCGGTTGTGAAAACACCACAAATAGCCTTTCTTTTCGATGACATAGCACCGTGTTCTACATCTGCCCGTGCCTTAAAGGCGACCGCCTCAGTTCGTTGTTCGAGTTCATACACTTTATCAAGCAGGCGGCTTTGATAGGCTTCAGACTTTTCATATGCTTCCCGCCAGAACGCAGCACTGTCCAGATAGCGATCTTCAGTAGCATCGACAATATTCCGTTGCCCCACATGAATGTGACGCCTGACATCGAGAATATAGTCTGTGTAGAATAAGTAAAGCACTGCACATCTATTAAAGAGATCCTGACCTTTAATACTTGTGTGAGGTGGCTTGGACTTGACAATAGATAATGCCAATGCTAGTTCAGATGGATGAGGACAGGACATGTTTGGAAGCACTTTTTAAAAGAATCAAAACGAAGATAAAACGCCAATTGTTATAAAATGCTCATGAATGGTAGTCGAAATAAAGCTGGAATGATCTTCACATGCCCCGCCATGTCGAGATACCGAAAAGGGTAAGATCCCGACATCTATATTCTGGGGGGGGGGGGGCGAGAAATGGAAGACAATGACCCGTGGCCGTTTCATTTCAAGTGGGGGAAGAAAACACTACCCCCAGCGTAATCAGAGGGTGCCTATATATCCTCCAAGACCGCATCCTTTCTGTTATCGCCTTCAATATCCTATCTCTCTGGGGACATACTCAAATTATTAAGGCCCCTATTTTTCTGCCCAGACCCAAATCGGACTATATTAGGTCCGGTCCGGCCAAATCGGAACAACCTTAACGGCCAACGAAATGGAACAAAAAAGAGCCTGACAAGATACATTCCTTAACATATTACGATGGCGCCCATGGATGACCTAAAGGCCCATGCGGCCTCGTCGCAGGACTTTTATGGCCTTCTTGGCATATCTTCTGCTGCTGCGGATACTGAAATTCGACGCGCATACCGAAAGACAGCTTTGAAATATCACCCTGATAAGCTACAGAACCCTACCCCAGCGGATATCGACAAGTTTCATTTGCTCCAGATTGCTTATGATGTCTTGTCCGAGCCATCTGTGCGGCAGCTTTATGATGATGCTCGAGAAGCAAGGGAGCGGAAGAAAAGAGAAAATGAGATGCTTGAGGGTGTGCGGCGGAAAATGAAGGAAGACTTGGAAGCCAGGGAGCGCGGAATGAAAAGGCCATTTGGTGCCACGGGTCTGGATGCTACTGTTGATCTCGACAAAGCAGAAGCAATACTAGAGTTGGAAATTAAGCGGCTAGCAGAAGATGGGAGGAGGCGAAGGCAGCAAAAGGAGGAGCTAATGAGACGAGAGATTCTAGAGGAAGAAGAAAGGCTTGAACAAGCTAAAGAAGAAAAAAAGCGGTCCGATGATGCAGATAAGACAAGCCGAGAACCTTCTGGTGGCATTTCCGTCGCCGAAATTGACCGAACGGTCAAGGTCCGTTGGGTTCGTGAAGGCGCGGGATTGAGCCTCGATAAAGCTCGACTGGAATCATTATTCTCAGCATTTGGGAAGGTTGAGAGTGTTTTCACATTAAAAGACAAGAAACAGCCCTCTGGAAAGAAAAAAGAAAGGAAAATTATTGCTACGGGTGTTGTTGTCTTTTCATCCATCGCTGGTGCGCATGCCGCTGTAGAGGACAGCAATAGAAAAAATGGGGAGGAATGGGACATTATCGACTCTGTATCCTGGGCTTCAAATAAAGAGCCTGATCTTGAATCGCATCGCACTAGGCTGCCTGTTCAAGTGGAGCCAACGACCGTACCCCCCGAGACTGCTTCCTCAACGACAATAAGACCAAGTGCCGTCAAGTTTCCCGGCCTCAACTCCTCTACTAAACCCACTAGCGGTGACAGAAAACCCCCTTCCTTTACTTCTTTCTCTACACCTAACACCTCTTCAGATGCAGGGTCTAATCTAGGCCCGAATAGTCCAAGCTTGGAAGAAATCACCCTAATTCGTCTGAAAAATGCAGAGAAGAAACGTACCGAGGGGCTGGTGAAAGAGGGTAAGGAAAGGATGCCTACAAATCCTACAATATAAGGTCTCTTTCCTTCGTAAACACGCATGGTCCCCTTTTTGGCGTTCTTCTTTCTTGTTCAATATGATACCCATGATATGATTTATGCTAGATGCGTAGACCACATGTACAGTCCAAATAATATACACCATTGAGTATTGGGTACTCCGTAGTATCCTCATAACAGGTCACTGTTACAAGGTTACTGCTGGTATTCTTCCATTTTCTCAACCATGTCTCTGGCTCTTTGCACATCATCTCTTGTCGTCCTTTGCCTTACTCCACCATTTAAGATATATTCCCTCACCCAGGAAGGAGCGAATGCCTTTACTTTCACTTGTCCAGCTTCCAAAATGCCTTCACTTGGGTCAGCCTCCCATGAAATATTATATTCCTCATCCGGATCGTATTGAGATGACTCTCCCGTTAAAGAGATGTCCGTCATCGTTTCTAACCGACAGATTGAAAGTCCAACATTTCCAATACCAGATATAAACTTTCCTGCACTGCGCCCTCTTCCTGATGCGCTTAATTTTGTAATGTTTGCTCCTGCAGGCGGAAGAGATACGTTGGTATCCGGCAAGTGTGTGGGTAAATGAGAATGAACGGGTGGTGGTCGAGTGTCGTCGATCCTATATAGCTGCACTGGCAATATTCGTTTGCGTATCACGCCGCGATGGTGTGTCCGTATTGTTAGCTCCTGACCAAGATAGCAACCTTTATGGAAATCAATGCCACCCATTATGTCCATGTTACTATCCATTGGCAAGGAAGATTCCCGCAATATTTCACTCTGCCCTTCCGGGATGCCGTGAAGGATTCGGCGGAGCACGTATGAAGAGAGTGGTGCTTCTTGTCCAGGAAGTGTATCTTTTACGCTGCGCAAATCGCTACTTGGAGAAAGTACTCGATATCCAAAAGCTGGAGCACGCTTATCAACACAAGATATAACACCCTTTGTCGGATCAAGCCTTCGCTGGGTCTGTAAGTTTCCTATGTTATCCCAAGCTGCCCAAATTGTTTTTTCCTCTTCTTCCAATGATCGAAATTTGAGCTTTGATCTCAGCTTGTGTTTTTTAAAATGTTTTAGCAAATTGGAAACCTGCTCTCTATCCACCTCAATCAAATATTCCAATCCCGATTCCGAATCATGGTTTGGGTAAATAAAAACATCATGCAGAACCCGTCCCTGAGCATTCAAAAAGCCTGCGTAAAACGGTGTGGTGAGACTAGCCCGGTTTTTCGATGCGATGACATTCTGGGTTATTAACCCCTGTAAAAATGCAGTGCTATCTGCACCAGTGAGGGAAATAAGTCCGCGATTGGTGAGCTGGACATGTCCGCTGTCTAGTGGGCCAGTCTGCTCATGAGGGGTGGCGGTGGTAAACAGGTTACGTCGGCGTAGAAAGCATCGTGTACAAATTCGGCTAGTAAAAAACCGCGCAAACATTTCTTGAAGGGTCAGAAAATGGCACACCAACAATTGCTATCCTAAATAAAACCAGAAATTTGTTCCCTCGGGTTGGGTTCGTGTATTCGTTGATGGCCGAGGGCGGCAAGACGCGGCAGTATGGTCCGACCCGCGCCACGCGCCCATTAACCATGTCATACGGAGTACAGAACTAAATTATAGAGTAGTTTACGAGAGCCCTTGTACAAAATGGAGGTTACAGTAGGGAAGCACAAGGTACGGATATGCCGACGGAGTTCGTTTCAAGGGTAAAATAACCCACAGCCAGTATAATAATTTACTAAGCCAGGAGTCCGCAGGTCCGCCAACATGAATCAATCCAGCCTTCAAGGCTCTAACTAAACTGATAATGCCAATTCACTAGCGCTTTCCCATCGCAACACCGTTTAGATAGCCAAGCAAAAATTCTTTATCAACGGGCGAAGTGGCCTTTTTATGCGTTGGTGGTTGACTCTCGCCGGTGCAGGGCGGAGGAACGGCAGTGCTCTGGTGAAATGCATCTCCTGCAGGATTGTCCTGGGCCGGTGACTTGAAATGAGACATAAGTTCTGCTCTGTAGCTAGCAGGCTTTGTTTCAGGTGGGTCGGCCTTCCCAAACAGTGACAGTAAGGTCTCTTTTTGAGAATTGGGCTGGCTTTGTCGACGATCATAGTCAAGGCGTTGTGGTGTTTCCTTTGCTGTTTCCGGTTCTTCTTCCAGGGTCTCTTTTTTCGGTTTCGTAAAAGCGCTTACAACTACTGTACGAGCAGGCAGACAGGCATCCAAATTATCTTTATCCGGCCGACGCAAAATACGAGGTTTGAAAGGCTTTGTGATTTCTGAAATTTTGACATTTCTCTTTTGGGGTGACTGCGAGGTTGCCGCAACTTTTGTAGCCATGATAGATTCATTTTTTACCGAACTTGGGCGAGGAAGAATTGTGATATTAGGCCGTGCGGTGTGTTGCGGATGAACCGGAAGCTGATGCTGCCGGCCGCGAGGACTCTGCTTAGCTAAAGATTGAGTTGGAAGCGACTTAGCTGCAGGATTATTTACACATTGCCCAATATCGTATCTCGAATTGATATCTTTCCCGAGTTGTGGTGGTTGTGGCTGAGAGGTAACTTGGTCCTGTGGCTTCGACATTTTCATGTTATTCGTCGGCTGTGGCGCTGTCTGTGTATGTGCTGCTGGGAAAGGCATTGATGGTGGAGCAGGTACCTTTAGAAGGCTCAGCAAATTTTCTCTATGGTCAGACATCTTTTGAGTTCCATTGCGGAATTGGGGGTCGGATGGCATTTCTTGGGAGTGTGCAGTGGGGATTTGCGAATTATTGCTTTTGAAAACATTCAAAAGTGCAAGTGAGTGACTGGTTAACTTCGGTGGCGGAAGTTTACTGGCAGGGGGAATAGATGCTGTTCTGGTATCAGACGGTGGTAATGTTTGGTTTGATTGAGGTAAGGTTGGATAATAAGGAGGTGGCACTGGCTTCTGCGCAGCCAAGGAAGTAAAATGCATCGTGCCTTGAAGATTTTGAGGAATTGAATCACTGCCAGGAGGCTGAGTCAACCAGGGGCGATGACTGTGGGGAGCGACAAACGGCCCAAAGGCCGGTAGTTGAGGAGGCTGTGAGAATTCATTTCCAGGGAGGTTATGAACGGGGGATTGATGAACTTGATCGGTAGGGTTAATGTGGGGGGGATGTAGAGAACGAAGGGGCGGCTGAACAACACCAGGTAATGGAACAGGCAGAGCGTTAGGTGTGATATTGACATTGCTCTGGGAATGTTGAGTTGGCGGAGGGTGTAATGGCCCAACGGAAGGTAAGTTAGCTGATGACAGTTGTGTGTGTGGATGGCCCTCTGGGTGGTAGGCCGGATAAGAATCGGAGCCCTTTCTCAGGAGCTCTAGAAGCGTAGATCCATTGCTTGAGTCAGGCCTAGTAACTACAGGATCGGCGATGGCGGGAGCGCGTGGTACAGGACACCCAATATTCAAGAGCCGTTTTAGTTGGGAGGAGGGGTTTTCACCAGCAGGAAGGGTGGGATGTCCCATAGGAATCGGTGCCTCAATAGCATCGCCACTTGGGGCAACGTTCCCATTCGCAGCGCCAATACTTTCTTCTGCGGTTGTGTATGCCGCGCTCTCAATATCTAACTGAGTGGCCGTATTCTTTGGAACGCCTCGCTTCTTCTGAGTAGCAATCCATTTTTTAAGCGGTCCAAGAAAGGGAGCGACCATATAAAACTTGTTCTTACTCATCGCCTGGCTGGTCTGGTCCTCCTGCCTTACCTTCTTTTGGGTTGGAAGCTCTGAAAGCTTATACCATTCAATTTTGCTTATTTCTTTTCTTGTTCTTGGTTCAAAATGAGTATTTTTCGGTACTCCTCGTATTACGTATAACCTCATATTTTGCTCCCTCATAGAAATGTCAATATGTTTGACGGTTTCTTCATTCTTAACGAGGTTTCCTGCCCTAATATCGAAACCTGTTTCCTCATATACCTCTCTGACAGCACAGTCGAAATCTTTCTCGTCTTTGTTGATTTTTCCCCTAGGAAAACTCCAGCCAGCCGTCTTCTTCCAACCCTTAACGAGAATTACTTCATCCATAGCCTCGTTTAGTAAAATTGCACCACGAACAGGGACTCGCGTCTTGTAAGCTAGGAACTCCGAAAAGGCGGTGGAGTGATGATAATGGGACCATTGAGACATCAATGGACAATGCTGAAATATAAGGAGAGAAAAACTTCGCAGGTTTAAGGAGGGCAGATTCGGGTCTAAGGGGCGAATGAAATCTTCATAGAACCATTGTGCTTCTTCGACCTGAAAACATATGCGCTCAACTGATTCCAATTCTTCGTGGGGAAGGTTGATAATAAAGCGAACACACAGGTCATCCAGCCCTAGATCGCAAGGACATCGTCAGTAAATAAGGAAGTTGAGGACTCTCTTTGTCATCGCTTACAGTCTTCGAGCTTCATCTTTGGTCCTGGCATAGTTCCTACACCACCTAGGCATTTCAGCGTAAACCAGGATCTTCCCTTCCCACCAATCTGAAGTCGACAGCGTAGAAGACGAGCAGTATATAACTGATGTCAATTTTCTACGAGTAAGAATATACAGAAACGAAAAGTCGTAGTAAGATAGGTTCAGGAACCAATGGAAGATCCCTCAATGTTTGCCTGTTACTTGACTCATTGCTGGTGATTGTGTTGACGAAGTGATTTCTGTGGCTGATGATATGTGGCAGTGCAAATTGGTAAGTGTGGCTGAACAGGGGTTGATGAGTCAGCATATGCGGAATGACGTCGGCTTAGCCTTTTTGCCGCCGACGTGAAGCCAAAATACGCCAGAAATTAAGCAAATCCATTTGCGAAAGAGTAGTGAAACCCCAGGCTACAAATAGGACCGATCCTTGGTAGCGCCAGCTAGTTATTGAGAGTCAAGAATATGCCGTTTACTGGTTGCCCTTCAGCGTTGATCTCTAACCCCACGCGCCTCCATCTACCAATTGATTCCCTGTTTATTTCCAAGTCTTGTTGATTCAACGAGAAGCGTGCCAGCATTTCTGTACAACATCGTATATTAAGCCTAGGACGCCTCTCTTTCTTTCCTTTCATTTATTTTTTGTTTTTCTCCTTTTAACCATCCCTTTATATCAGTTTCGAACGCCGTGAACTCTTCCCTGTATCAACAACCCTTCATATCCGCCCTTTATGGCTGCCAAAATTGCTGCCGTTCTTTCTAAAAATATTTTAAAGGAGTCTGCAGAAAATAGATTTGGACAAGAAGTAAGTTGAGTCGATGTCTTGAGTATATATGCACCCAAATATCATTACAATGCACCGCAAGTTCTAATTTACAAGCTACTTCTAGGACCCCTACTTTGAACAAGTCAAAGCGACCAACCTCCTTGGACGACCAACAACAAAAAAACGACGTAGAGCTGCTCCCGAAGGCATCTCGGAACATGATGTTAAAGTCCTTACAAAAGTTAAGCGTCGGGCATACCGGTTAGACCTCGCCCTTTGCAACTTCTGCGGCATAAAATTTGGATGGGGCAGTGTTATCGGCTTAGTACCAGCGTATATTACCCTCCCCCTCTCGGTTGTTTGACTTGCTTTCTAATAGGCTCTAATAGTATAGGGGATGCGCTTGATATGATCTTAGCACTTATGGTCGTAAAGACTTGCAGCAACGTCGAAGGCGGCCTTCCGAAGAGCCTTTACGCACAAATGCTCTTCAACGTAATTTTCGACTTCGCCATTGGGTTGGTTCCTTTTATTGGGGATCTTGCAGATGCATTATACAAATGCAATACAAGGAATGCGGTTCTACTTGAGAAGTACCTCAAAGAGAAAGGCCAACGAACTTTGGATTCCACAAGCCAGGTCGACCTTGAGGTAGGTGCTGGAACACGCAAGCCCCAAAGACAAATTACCTCCAGCAATGAGCATCCAAGACAACCAGAGCCGGCCCGCCTATCACGAGACAAGACTAATTCTGGAAAACATGGGCAACCAAGGAGAACCCAGTCTGATTTTGTAAAGGGGAGACGCTGACACCACTGAAAATCTCAGTGTTAATGACGAGACGAGGAAAACAATTTGTTTATGCCTACTATGCATGTACTTTTAGATACCATACTGGTAAAGGGAACAGGCGCTTAATTGAGTTCTTATTTTTTCGCTTACTTTTCTTAGTTTCATGCTACATATCTCGCTTTAGGCTTTATTTGATTCGCACACTACCTTTGGATACCTAGAAAATTGATTGGTTGATCAGTGTTATCATCAAACAAGTATTCTGCTCTACAGCATATGACGTGTTTCACAGAGAACATATCTGTGTGAATACGTACACATGATAGAACAGCTAGACTTTTAGGCAGGTCACAGCGAAATGTGTATGATTTCTCATGTATAGTTGTCAGCCAGTATAGTAGCCAAGATACGATATTTCTCATACTAAAATGGGAGCAAATCCATTCATATCTCCTCATATCCTCGCTCTTAGATATAAAAACACTATCTGGAAGCAGTGACTGTCGTCCTCAAATCCAGAAGAGTTCTCATACACCCATAGCAATTAGGTAGCTGATCCAATATGGTAGTATCAAAGTGTTCGCTACTGATTATATAATTATCTGTTGCACCGACCGGAACGCCACATAAAACACACCGACTTTCACCACCAGTTGGAGGCGTCTTCAGCTTATCGATAGTGCGAACAATATTCGCCATAACACCTGGATATTTGGCCCCTTGAGTTAAAACGTACCGCGACATCAAGTCTTCAATTGACATGTTTCGGTTTGAGATCGATTCAAAATCTTGTACGTCTCGTTCGATAATTGGCTCAAGGTGAGGAAGTGTATAAGATGCGAATAATTCCAGTTCAGTCTTGTACAAGTCTCTCAAAGGAAAGGAAAAATAAATACCCCAGGGAGATACCCCATCGCATACATCCCAAACGATGGAGGAACCCCTGCCTTTGGCAACATTTGCCAACGTCTTTGCTGCAAGCCGACTATCTGAGTCGCCCCATAGAATTCCATCACATCCTTGATTCTGGGCAAATGCAACTATAAGCCGCCTAAGGAGAATTCTATCAACATCTGCTCGCGCGGTTGTAGTTGAAAATGAAGCTCGAAACAAGTTCATAGCCTCCTCATTTGATACGTGGGAACTTTCTGCGATAGAAAGGCGTAAACATTGGGCAAAAACGCCCCTAGTATCGGTGTCATAATCAAGGATGCTATGAAGAGGAAGCTCCGTGTATTTGTTGGCTGGATAGGCTGCTCTGAGCTGATCCAATCTCTCAGGCATGTGAGAAGATCCCGAAGGCTCAAGTGAGGCGGGATTGACTACGACAATGTGTAAATCGAACGCTGTGCGGTGCTGACCGATCAAGCGCTGTCTTGCAAGAATGCTGCTCAACATATGCAGTAAAGCTAGAGACGAGACGCCATATGATAGCGGGAGGAGGAGGGTTCGCTGTCTGTCTTTTGGGGCACTTCTAAGGCGATATCTTTCCATCCGCCTTAAGACTTTACCTTGTATGAACCTCGTAAAGCAAGGCCTAAAATAATTAGTATAACTAGCGGAATAATAACAATAGTGGGAGAATAGAGGTGAACTGACTCGCAAAGATTCCGGGTTCGTACTGTCACCTGGTATGGTAACGATTTGCAATCGATACATAGTTTGATTCCCGCCGTCTCTGTCATTTCGTAATACATATAATTTCCCCAGTGAGTGAGCGTATACGACTTGAATGTATTTTTGTTGGTGGCGATTAAAGCCTTCGAATCTTTAACTATTTAGCAGGACAAAAAACCCTGCTTACGTCACGCCGGCCAGAACCTTATTGCCAAATCCTCCATTTGTATTCCTATGCCAGCTGGCCCTCGCATCTCAGGAGCAAACACTTGCCAACGGTTTTGGATCTAGATATAGTCGCTCTTCAATGTTACATGAATAATCAGATTTTTTTTACATTGCTTTTCTGGCCCCCGACTTTGCCTCAGTTTCAGCGGAGACAACAATGAGGTGGCCGTTCCATGGACTCTTTTTATCTACCCTGCTAGCAGCCGATGTTCTCGCAAACGACGTAAAAATAGTAAGGCCCTCCATGTGCATATTAGAGGCACCCCATTCCTAACTCCTAGCCTACTAGAATCAAGACAATGGCCACCGACAACAATGCTCCGGAATGTACGGCAAGAAAGCCTGGGGAGGCAACGTTGACCCGTATATTCAAGTGAAATTACTCAAATTGCCACCGAAAGAGCCAACTCCGCTCATGAGTCTAGTTATATTTGAATGGAAAGATGAGGGGCTGATAGGTCGCTTTGCTCCTGATGATAAAGATAGGGTAATACCGCCACCTATAAGGTACAAGCACGCGAGCGCTCTTTATTGACCTTATCTAGATTGTAAAAGAAACTATCTGCGACCCGCACGGTGTAAAAATTGGGCTGTGTGATGAAAAATCACTGGGAGCCTTCATTCTAGAACCTAACGCGACCAAAAATGCACGATTTCCACTCATTTCGATGGCTGTCAACCTAACAGACCCACAGCCGATTAAATACCTTGTCAAAAAGAGTGGCTTCTACTGTGTCAGCACTTATGGATTCACAGGAGATAATTATAATGGCATTGTGTCGTTTAGAAATGCATATGGCGAGCTTGCCGGACCGCAAATTCCAAAATTGGCGTTTTACGGCGGCCTGACCCTTATCTACGCCGTTATTGGCATGTATGTTTTCCTGATACTCTAAACACAAAACTATCACTAACCTCTTGTAGATTTTGGGCATTCTTATATGTCCAGCATCGACATGACATTCGTGGGTTCTGCAATCGCTTCCGCTTAATATCGACTAACTGTTGACTATAGTACCGGTCCAGAATTACATAACTGCTATTCTGGTATTTTTGGTAGTTGAGCAACTGATGACTTGGGGATTTTATGGTTGGCAATACCTTATATCCGTTTGGTGATATACTTGCTAAGCTTTGAGTAGATTATCAAAACAGGCATGGCATGAATGGATTAGCAAGAGTCCTCATGGTCATAGTAGCGATTTTAAATGCTGGCCGGAACTCCTTCTCATTCTTCCTTCTTCTTATCGTCTGTATGGGGTATGGCGTGGTGAAGCCATCTTTAGGCCGTACTATGGTCTATGTTCGTTGCCTCGCTATCGGTCACTTTGTTTTCGGGGTTGTCTACGGTGTTGCAAGCCTTTCAATCACGCCAGACAGTGCAGGTCCGCTCGTCCTATTAGTCGTTCTTCCTCTTGCCGGAACCCTTACAGCATTCTACGTCTGGACGCTGAACTCCTTAGGAGCAACCATGAAGGATCTGATTGACAGAAAGCAAAGAGTGAAGGCTATGATGTACAAAAAGCTCTGGTGGTGTATTCTGGGAAGTATCATGGTTACATTTGGCTTCTTCTTCCTCAACTCCTTCCTCTTTGCGAGTAAAAGCGTCGTCGACTATATCCCCGATCATTGGAAAACCAGATGGTTCGTTTTAGATGGATGGCTGAATATTGTATACTTGTTTGATATTGGCTTCGTTGCATACCTTTGGAGACCAACGGCAAACAATAGACGTTTTGCTATGAGTGATGAGGTACGGAACACCCCTATCCTCATTTCAGCCAAATTAAGCTCACTCTCATGACAGGTTGCCCAAGACGACGATGGCTTTGAGATTCGTTCTATTGCCAGCTCACTCGATGAGGAAGAAGAGTTAGGCGAGCCACCTAATAGCAGAGCAGCAGGTGTCGCACCATCCGCAGTCCCCGGCGCTGCTACCCTCGCTCTGTCAAGTCGTCAGTCACTCGATGCGGATCATTTTGCCGTCGGTGATGAGAGATGGTCTGATGACGAATCTCCGAGAAATTCAACTGAAGGGAAAGGTTTAATGCGCAAGGAAGACTAATAATATACCGCTTCTACGGATTCCAACGTGTATTCATCGAGCTTATTTTCAATTTATTCGTTTGAGGAAAGGGGTTTGCAAAATTGACGGCGTTTGCTTGGGTATGGGCCAATATTTGGTGTTTTTGTGTTTTTCTATTAAACTTTCATACATTGCTTCATGTTTCCATGTATCAAAATCCTGCGCTGTATATAATTCTATCTTAAATGGCATACATTCAATTTTGGTCTTTTTGGTCATTGCCGATTATGTAACAAAGTCTACATCGATTTATGTATTAGGCCGAGCACGAAAAGCTTCCGGTCTTATGGCCTAGGCCGTTTCTCCAGCTTCGCTACCGGGCGATTGATATACTGGAAGTATTCTTGTCCAATGGTTGACAAAATTTCCTTTAATGGGCCCTCTCAATACCCAGCGGCGCGACATGCTGCAAACAATTCAGCTACCCCGCGTGACTATTCCAACCGAGAAAGCCAGCCACGTGCTCCAGGAGAAGTACCAGCACTCGCGGCATCACTTCTTGTTCGGTGTCAAACACTCCTTCTCGAGCTGGATGCCTTTCAGGTCTACCTTGCAGGCCTAGGTAAACCACATCTTGTGGAACTCCGTCAATTCAAGTCCGTTGTCCAGTCAGAACTTAAATTACTCGAGAAACTGAATGACCTGGCGGGTAAGGCCGTGGAGGAGGATGAAAAAGCGAGACGAGCAGTAGAGGACAAGGCACAGAATGAAGAAGATAGCGAGGATGAAAATGGGGGGCTAGGAACTGCAGAAAAAAGCGTTCTGCATTCGCTACGTTCATCCAATTTTCCGTTTTACTGTACAGTTTGGACAGTTGCGAAGATGACTTGCACAGGTCTGGTTGGGTTTAGTAAGAAATTCTATTGGAGGGGTGCTAAAAGAAACACAGTGGGAAGTTATAGAGAGGATATTGAAAGTGCATTTAGGAACAGTAGTCTATTGAACGGTGGAGCCGAAGACGACGAAATGCCTCTCTCCAAGACAACGGCACCAGCACTTTTGAAGAGAAACGTGCTTGTGGATATCGTCGCCGATCATGGAGAAGAATGGGTGAAAGTGTCTACAATCACACCTTCACGTCTCTTGTTTGAACTGGCAAAGCAAGGGTGGGATGTAGACTCGGACTCAGACGACGACCCAGTGGAAGATGGACTAGCAGGCAATGATAGCGATGGTGACGATATGATCGAGCTTGTCAAATTAGCAGCGGACATGACGAAGGCGGCCAAGGAAACCCGAGTTAGATACAAACACCCTCGAATACGATTTGTTCTCACTAAGATTACCGAAGGCGAAGTACCTCCAGTTGACAGGATCATCCGTGAGATTCGAAAATTAGGGGTGACGGTGGAATGCCGTAACATTGCGGAAGATGTGCCAGGTGAAGGGTCTTTGATACATGACACGGGGTCCCTGGAGGCTTTGTTTACATCACTACTCCCCAGTCCATACCCTCACCGAACCCCGACATTAAACGTCGACTGTACGCTGCTTCTCGCTCTAGTGTCAGATGTGTCGCATATCAGGAACTTAACGCATGCACCATATCACCACCGTGCGGTGACCCGGCAAATCCAACTCGAGGCACAAAATCCTTTGATACCTTCGGAGCTATGGCCGGCAATGGGCGATAAGGAACTGGTTTGCACAGAGGAAGCTGCCCACAGAATGCGAGAAATAGTCGCAACAATAGGCACCCAGACAGAAAAATTAAGGACTCAGCTGCTTATGGGCGAGCTAGACGAGGATTTGGCTAGGAAAGAATTAATATCCCGATTCCAAACATTATCTGATCATAAAGTTCCTACAGATTGGAAACTCCCCATCCGAGTGGTAGATTCCCATGAGATAATTGAGGAAGGCCTCGAAAATGGAAAACTGCCAGCCATAGCTCGCGAAGTGAAAGCACAACTCAGTGTAATAAATGCTAGTGTTTTCATATACGGTTGGGTGACGGAGCAAATGACGATTTCCAGCAACCGAACGGTGGCAAAGCTGATTGAGACCCTAGTGGAAGAGAATAGGGGTAACGATGACGAGTTATCGGGACCCTCTGTGTGGACCTGCGATACGGCTAGAAGTTTGATCGGAAAAGAGCACAATAAGAACTCTAGAGTAGCCTAGGGTGCAGAAAGACGACAAGGAAACAACATCGTCAATGTTGCTGCACCATTAGACCCGGTGACCTCGAAGTGTTCCCAAAACGAAATTAAAATTAACGGATAGACGTTTTATGGCCTTCGGGTATAATGATATGAGGACGTGGCTGTTCATTTTTCGGAGTGCTTTGCGCTATCATCGGGTAACCAAAACACAATTTCCTTATCCGCACTAGCCAGCATATTGTACCTGGGGTTTGCCTGCACAATGGCAGTTTTGCCACGATGTGGTAAACGAACCATGGCCTGGAGGAAACGGTTGGAGTCGGGGGCTTGGTTCACATCCCATACCAGCATATCGGACTGTTCCCCTGCGCCACCAATCACATAGTGACCATCTGGGGTAAAGCAGACATCGCCTTGGCTTAGAGGCTTTCCAGAATTAGACACTGGAGCTGCTCGTCCTGTTACCCCCGACTTGCCAACCAAGAATGCTTTGACATGTCCTTCAAAAGCATCGAGAACAAAATGGCCATGAAGATCCGTTCCGAGCAGGATATGCTTTCCATCATTCGAAAATTCAAGTTTATTCCACGCCCTGCCTCTGGTTGTTTGGGCATATCTATCTTCGTGCGGCGCCATGTCAAAGGTCGCAAACGGTTGTTTATCATAATTCCGATAGTCGTAGAGCAATATTGATGAAGTAGATTGTGACGCAATGGCGATAACGCTGCCAGATGGGTCAAATGCTGCTAAATATGGAGTCGCTAGCTTAAGTCTTCCTTGCGCGTTTCTGGAATTCAGGTCCCATAGCGCAACACTGTCATCCTTGGAGCATGAAAGAAAAGCGTCTGTACCGGGGCTTAATGCGAGACATGTCACCTTGTCTGTATGGCCAGTAAAGTAGCGAAGGTAGCTCTCGTTATGGAGATCGAGAAGCCGTAAGGAATCTTACAAACGTGGTTAGCTCGACGATAAATCGCGGCAAAGGAAGCCTTTACCATCGACCTTTGTGCTAGCATGCAACACTTGTCGGGAGTGATGGGTAAACCTAGCAAGGTGGACCCCGTATTTTTTACTAGGCACAGTCTTCGTCGGTTTCCCTTCCTTTATATCAAACAGTTGTATCATCTCATCATCGCTCGCGGCAACGAGATACTCGCCTTGATCGTCAAAGTCAACTGAAGTGACGAATTGCTGGCCATCTGATCTGGTGTTTCCTCGAAATATCTAGAGAAAAAAAAGCGGTCAATATCTCTTTTGCTGGGCAAGGACAGCTATGGGCATACTTTCGATGGACGATAATTGGAGATAACATCTGAGACCTTCATTGTTGCCTGAGGAGGGCCACTAGTAGTCGCAGTTTCGGCCATGGCTAAAATCGCCCATCATTCACAGTCCCTAAAGCAAAAGATAGAAAGAGGCAGTGAATGGGGAAAGGCCTACTTCCTGTGCCGGCTTGGATTCACTTGAGCGTCTGGAGGAAAGTTTAGTTCTCTAGCAGTGACAGGGGTGAGAATGATGACTCAGCCACTCCATTGTTCCTATAAATATTCCACCCTGATACTCTTCTAATTGATTTTCTGAGGGTGGGCTTCCTTATCCTTATTAGTACACGATGGTTTCATGCCTACTCCGTACTTCTATCCAAGTATCAAAAAATAGCCAAGGCCACAATATATACTAGCGCCAAAAGCCTGCATTTCCAGAACCGAGGCGCGTGAAACCACGTTTCATCACGAAGAGCTGCTCTCCGAGAGGTTGGAACTGATTGGCTATGAGATGGGGAAGCAATGAAGAACCCGCCCAATTCTCCAAAACGAAGAGAAGAGAGCGCTCTCACAGTGAAGAAATATGGGCTGATATTGAGAAGACGGTCTAGAAATGAAGGATAGAGCCCTGAAGCGGAAGGCTATACCGGAGAAGAAAATCAAAAGATCAAGAATAAAAAAAATGACTGCCCTAGAGGCTTAAATAAAAATGGTGAAGACCTCCCAATAACGTGTAAGAAGGAAGGTCACTGGATGCAGTGTATAGTTCAATACCCTGATCTCAAGTCAATTATTCTGCTATGAATAATATGTTTAACAACTAAATCTTTTCAGGAAAAAAATATGAAGAAGCCGAAAAGCCCCCTCAATGGTGGGGGTGTTTGGAGATTTGCGCCGGAGATTACGGCGCCAGTGAAAACATAGGAGTAGTGACTTGATTTGTGAAGTCCAATGGATAGCTACCTTGGTGTGGCCGAGTGGCTATTACTCTTACACACCTATGCCCACTGGCTCTGAGATATTACCTTGTCGAAACACATATTCGAAAGTCAATGAAGTGTAGTAGAACACTTACGATTCTCCGGACAGGATCTAGCCCGCCTTAATTGCAGAACATAGTATGAAGAAACGCTATGACAAGTTGGTCTTATCAGGAGGACCCTACAACGAGGACGGTCAAGTAATTAGCCCTACTCCTGTTCTTGGCAACGATTTGGATGTTATCGCAGAGGTTCTTGACTCTTACTATATAAGGTCAGCCCTTCTGGTTATAAACCAGTAGGACCTCGGCGTATGGCGGAGTCTTTGGGTTAATTCACGCAATGACAAATCTCCTATCCGGAAACCACTCTTCATAATAGACAAAAGACAAAGAAAGGCCCAGCGGAGCTAACTACCGCGTTGCCTTTGACTTAATATTACGTACGTATAAAGATTACCCACATGGAGTTGTCCGTCTAGTATTTTCGCTAAAAAGAAACTGACCTTCCTACCTATCCAGATAGTCATTAACATATACGTATCCGAAACACGCATCTTGAAGGAACTTACTGTCTAGAGGATAGAGACCCGTGGTCCAGTGACTTGCGCCTGCCGACTTTGCTGGCAGATGGGGGCTCTCAAAAACATCTAAAACTCTTTATTTGTTTTACATCTTGATAATCTTAATAAGTCTATTAAGCTTCTACCATACCGAGTACAAGAAACTTTACAAGGCGATCTGGGAGATTAATCCTTCAAACGGCCAAATACAATATGGAAGACCCAAACTACGTCCCAAATTTTAGCACCTAGACTTAAATGAGGATGAGCCTATTACATAAAACGAGGACGGTCCTGGATCATCCGGGGGCAAACGGTTGCTCAGAAATGTATACCATCGGCTAATTTATGATGACTTGCAGCATCGAAAGATTTGAAATGCCAAGATAGAGGGAAAAAAGAGCATGTATGGAATACCTACTAGTAACTGAAGTACAGGAGTTATATAATTGCAAGTTGTTTAATCATCTGAAGTACGGTTTTTAAAGGAAAGAATAGTGATTTTGCATTATAAAATTTGACCAATAATGCAAAGTTTCATGTTCAATAATTTTCAACGCTTATAGATTGCTTTCTATATGCTTCTCAGTAAATGTAAACACAAATAGCAGTGTGATCAATTATCTCATTAATATTGCGACTTGTTCTCTGGATATAGATTGGAGCTGGATTTGGTTGGCGCTACGAAGTACGTCCTGTTGTGGCACTTTCATCTCTCCTTGAAATAGTTGTCTCATTTAAATATTCAAATGGAATGGTTTCAAGGGGCCTTATACCAAATGCTCATATATTGATTCACAAAATGCTTTAGCAGGCTGTTCCAAGCCCGAAATAGATTGTGGTCGGCGTGCAACGCCGTCTCGGCCATGGCGGTTGCGGCGGATGCCGGTAGCGCCGGGCCGGGCAAATGATGCGCCACGAATCACGACGCGTGTATTCCGACAAACTCTGTCCCCAGCATGACTAATCTCACAAGCGTCTTGGCGCAGGCAAGAATTGAGTTCGCGCTGATGCTCTCGTCAGCGAATTTATATCTCCCCTGCACCGCTCGCAGCCCCATCCAATGTTCTCGCGGGTTGTTGCACAATGAAGCCACAGCTTTGATTATCAAATTCTTTGTTGGTTTGTTTCTGATTTTTTTTCCCCTTTGTCTTTTATTTTTTCTCTCCACTCCTTGTCCTGAAAACAGCTCCACGCCAGAATGTCCACCACCACCGGGTACGTCTTTCTAGCAGACCTCGTAGAATTTTCTAACCCTTTTTTTTTTCCAGGGCCTTTATAGCTGGTGGTCTCGCCGCTTGTGGCGCCGTCACAGTAACGCACAGCTTCGAGACTGTTAAAATTCGGTATTTCTTCTTCCCCGAAACCGAGGCTTACATAGACTCATGCGCATCGAAGATTACAGCTCCAGGGCGAGCTTCAGTCGAAACAAGAGGCTGTTCGCAAATACAACGGTGTCCTTCATGGTGTAAAGGTCATTCTGCAGAATGAAGGACCTCGTGGCTTATTCCGGGGAATTGGATCAGCGGTAGGGCCAAGGCGCATCCCCGCAGGGACTTTAATTGAATTCTTGGCTTATAAATGCAGTATATTTACCAAATGGTATTGAACGGATGCCGCCTCGGATTCTATGAGCCTCTAAGACAGGGTCTCACTTCAGTGTTTTACAAAGATGCTTCTTATCAGTCCCTTGGTATCAATATTTTCTCTGGTGCGGCATCAGGAATTCTTGGGGCAGCTGCAGGCTCTCCTTTTTTTCTTGTGAAGACAAGACTTCAATCCTTTTCTCCCTTTCTTCCCGTCGGCACCCAGCACCCATACAAAAATTCCTTTGACGGCCTCAGGCAAATTTATACAGGGGAAGGCGTGAAAGGTCTTTACCGGGGAGTTGGTGCTGCAATGGTCCGAACCGGATTTGGAAGTTCGGTTCAATTACCAACCTATTTCTTTGCAAAGAGACGGCTGATCAAGCACCTGGGAATGGAAGATGGCCCTGGATTGCACTTAGCTAGCAGTGCATGCAGTGGGTTTGTAGTCTGCTGCGTTATGCACCCTCCAGGTGAGTTATATTGCAGCTCTGTTTTTGTTTTTGTGTTTTCCTAGATTTCTGGCTAATCATGCGCTGTTGCAGATACAATCATGTCACGGATGTACAATCAAACTGGCAATCTGTACAAGGGTGTATTCGACTGCTTATACAAGACGATAACTACTGAAGGCATTTTTGCTATTTATAAAGGATATTTTGCTCATCTTGCACGTATTTTACCCCATACTGTATGCCTTTCGGATCACTATGTTTTTGGATAAAATACTTACTGCTTCTACAGGTTTTGACGCTCAGCTTGGCTGAACAGACCAATAAGCTGATGCGAAGGGTAGAAGATCGATTTCTTTCTGATTCAGTTAAAGCAAACATATAGATCTGGTATTTTATTCATTCCGGTGTTAGCATTACCTTTTGCTTATTGGAGCCTCGATACGTGGCGTTTAAATGGGGATAGGAAATGACTTCTTTGACGAGGCCAGGATCTGATTCTAGCTTCCAATGAATCCATGACCTCTGTCGCGTTCAAAATTTGATCGTTAGACATTAATACTGAACCTTCTGGCAATATTTCCAACTGCCCCTTAATGGAAGTCAAATATACCGAAAGAGCTGAGAATTGCCGCCATCATAGTGACGATGGCAGTACTTTAACGAGATTTGAATCTCAGCGGTACGCTGTGCAGCGAAACTGTTACACGAATGTCTCCCGATCTCGGAAGCACTACTAGCTTTGCAAATTATGCAGGCTGGGAAACCTAGCCCAACCTACAACATTGTTTCTGGTGCGCCGCTGAATTGAGCGACGATTGGCCACATCGTATTGGGCGTTCCGATTTGACAAGGGCTTTCTAGAATAGCTGAGGTTTGTTGGGGCCAGCCATCCAGCAGATGACCCGCACGCAGAACGTATTCGACGACAGAACTGAACGAACACCAAATAGCTGTGCTTTCGCCGATTGGCGACGAGATCTGTGAGGAATAAGCCGTACATTCAGCCGTACTTAAGGTGTTTAGGTACGGAGTATTTTCTATTGTAAAAATAGAGTTTCAGGCGCTTATGGACTCCGCCTTCTGAGTGCCGCAAAGAAGAGGACCCTGTATTAGGCCTCCAGAAGATAGAGTGATAGAGCACAAAATATAAGTAAAACATGATTTATGGAGGAGTCGTTCAATTTCTCTCCCTAAGTGCGTGTTCCATTGTTTTATCATGGCTGGAATACGAAGGCCTCGTATGCAAGTAGCATCAAACAGCGAATCCAGCCTTTTCTGTCCCGCCATGCTCAGGTTAACTCGAGCAGCAGGTAAAACACCGGCCAGGCTCCTATGCAGGGCAAAACCAAGCAACCCGCTTTGTTTGTGTCGTTTGCATGAAAGGCTGGGAAGCAAATATCATACTCTGCTTCCGCAGTAAAACGTGGCATGATGTCGCGATCTAGCCTCTGCATGTTTACTACTCCGCGCTCAATCCTCATACGCGTGAGCCCAATGCAGTCATGGATTAACTCCGTAGGAAGTATCCCTGTTGTGGGTTCCTGACTGGCGAGCAGCGCAGCCACCTGCATCCACAAAAGATGACATCGTACTCCGTACTCAACTACGCTCCTTCCTGGCTTGGCGATCGCGGCTCTTAGGCGCGTCGTCGAAGAGGTTCTCTGTACTTCGTACTCTGTATGAAGCAAGGAGATAAATCTCAAGATTTTCTAATCCAAGGAAGCGTTTCCCTAGTTGAACGTGCCAATTGCTTGATCATATAAGTGAGCTATAGGGATTGCCGTCGACAGTCGGATGTGTTGCGACAAGGAAGCCTAGACCACTGATGATCTGATAAGATTACGCGGATTTTAGGCAAACGCGGGCTGGGATTGGCCTGGGCAGTTTGGGCGTGTTTTTACAGGCGAGTTTGCGCTGGTCGCGTGGTCCCGTGACTTAGCGTTTTCCCCTAGCGCGACTTGACGAGTATTTCAAGCTCCCGCTTTCCGTTTCCCTTCCATATTATCTCTTCTTTTTATCCTCAAAACGCGTCTTTTAATCTTCTACACTTCGATATTCTTCAAGTATCGACGTGTTTTAATCGTATACAATGGCCACACAGTCTACCCCTTCGAAGCAGGTAAGCTTTGTACTCGCTCGACTACCACTAAGCATCTTCGCGTTGTAGATCTGGCTGACGCGTCTGGACATTAAACAGACTGCCTCTTCACTTGAACATCTCAAAATGAGTGATTCTCCTGTTAAGAAACTCGAACTCGGCATGGCAAACAAGGAGAATGCCCCGGGCTCTGCCCCCCTCGCCGACGCTGATCTGAAAAAGGTCGATACTGAGGCCCTCAAGCTCAATGTCTCCGAAGAACCAAAAAGACAGCTCACGCCAAAGGAGCTTGAAGCCGAGGAGCCATTGCTTCAGGAGAACCCCCATCGATTTGTCCTCTTTCCTCTTAAGTATCACGAGGTAAGCGACTTGACGCGTCACGCGTAAAGTGGTACGCGCTAACGTGACTTGTGTTACTTCTTAGATCTGGCAAATGTACAAGAAGGCTGAAGCATCTTTCTGGACTGCTGAGGAGATCGACTTGTCCAAAGATCTTCACGACTGGAACAACAAACTCAATGATGACGAGCGATACTTTGTCTCTCGTGTGCTGGCATTCTTCGCCGCTTCTGACGGAATTGTCAACGAGAACCTTGTGGAGCGCTTCAGTGGTGAAGTCCAAATCCCAGAGGCCCGTTGTTTCTATGGATTTCAGATCATGATGGAAAACATCCATTCAGAAACATACTCCCTTCTGATTGACACATACATCAAAGAACCGAAGCAACGTACCTATCTCTTTGATGCTATCGATACCAGTATGTACTATGCCTATTATATCCGCCCCGTATCATTGCTAATATGCCTACTAGTTCCTTGCATTCGCAAGAAAGCCGACTGGGCTATTCGATGGATCCAGGATAGTGAATCCACATTTGCACAGCGTCTTATTGCTTTCGCCGCTGTTGAGGGTATCTTCTTCAGTGGTTCTTTTGCTTCTATTTTCTGGTTAAAGAAGCGTGGTCTCATGCCTGGCCTTACTTTCTCCAACGAGCTGATCTCTCGTGACGAGGGTCTTCACACTGACTTTGCTTGCCTCCTCTTCTCTCACCTCCGCCACCGTCCCAGCCCAGAAGCTGTTGCAGCAATCATCATTGAAGCCGTGGAAATCGAGCAAGAGTTCTTAACCGATGCTCTTCCATGTGCTCTCCTTGGCATGAACTCCAAGTTGATGTGCCAATACATCGAGTTCGTAGCCGACCGGTTACTTGTAGCTCTTGGCAACAAGAAACATTATAACTCCACGAACCCATTCGACTTCATGGATAACATCTCGCTTGCCGGCAAGACCAACTTTTTTGAGAAGCGTGTTGGCGATTACCAAAAAGCTGGTGTCATGGCTAGTACGAAAAAAGACGATGCGGAAGAAGCTATCGATAATGGTGGCGCTTTCAACTTCGATGAAGAGTTTTAGACCTTTTTATTATTGTCTCCCCTCCTCTTTGCCATACCAGCATGTTTAATTATTGGGACTTTTTCGTGTGTATAGTTGATTTGCATGTGGGATCGGCGTTTGACTTGGATATGTGTGACGGGTTTCCTTTTCTATGTTGCTGGGTGATACCTTAAGAATTGATTTTCCTTGACGACCTCTCCTATGTCATCTGTTCTCTAAAACCTGAAAATTCTTTTGGAAATGGAGCTGAAAGAGCGTGTATAATACTGTGTACGCAATAAAGCCAATACTTTCTGAAGAATCTCGCTTTACTACGGTGCTCCGCATGCCCCATACGGATCTCAGAATGCAGTACACTGCTATGACTGGGCTAAGGGTGCACTTCTTGAGTGATAGTAATGTACACAGGTATGGCATAAATTTTTTTTGAAATATCACAAGGAAAGATATATCCGTGGAAGCTTTTTCATAAAACTCTCACAATATAGGTGTGATTTCGTTTTGGGATCTTGAGGAAGTGAATTCCTAGAAATCTGTATATATCCCATGATTTCATTCCATGCTACGCTTGGGACGCCGTTTCATGTTCTAATGTCATCTCTTACCCTTCCCACTCTTCTTCTTTTTGCCTCCTCCCCCTCCGCCACCACCCGCGTTGCCTTTTCCGGTAACCTGACTTTCATTGCCGTTTCCTCCAGCCCCTGAGCCAGGAGTAGCAGAAACATCAAGCATTTCTACGTCAGCGTGGGTATTTGTCATCGAATCCGCCGGTACCTGTGCAGGAGCAAGCGCTGCGTCGGCAATTGGGGCACCGGACGCGAGACGCCCAAGGCCAGCAATTAAACGGCCAACTTCGGCTGCTTTTGTGGTACGATATTTAAGACAAATACCGTTGTGGGGGTTAAATGTTTTTAATGTTAGCGTTGCGGGGGCTGGCGTGGTGGAGGACGGTATCGATGTAGCAGCGGAGGAGGCATCTTTCGTAGAAGTTTTGGATTTAGGGGGCTTGGGGTAGGAATATTTTGCTGTTATGCGAGTCTAGTCACAAGTTAATTGATGATAACGAGGTAATCCCTTGTAGTGAGAGCATACGGTGTGAGGGTAGGCTTCGAGAAGAAGAGAGGACTGTTTGAGGAAGTCCTGTGAGTTGGCGAGGTAAGGCATTCGGAATAGTTGTGCGCAAGTGCGCTGCTCTAGTACTTAGTGCTGAAACGAGGAAAGTCCTATTCTGTCTTTGAGAACAGCTTCGAAGGGTATTGAAGTATCGTGGGGTGGAAAAAGCACCGCTGGCGTTCAGGAAGCGCAGTAGCCAGTCAAGAAAAAGATGATGAGTGGATTTGTGTTGAGGCCGGATACATAAAGTCAAATTGAAGCTCTGGTTCCGTTTATACATAGGCTCAGGGGTCTCCAATAGTAGTAACTAGCGCTGGAATGAATGTCTTCCCCTTCAGATAGTAAGCAATCAATAATTCCGGCCCGAAGCTCTTGTAATTCCAAATGTCTGCATTGCGATAATATTAGGCGTCAACGCCTGGCAATCCACAGTCGGCTATTCTCCTGAAGGCCAAGCTTCATCCTTCCATCCCCTCATCCTACAGGCCAAACGCACCAGACAACCACACAAGTTAATCTTAACGACGACAGCAAATCGTACATCTTCAATCAAATCCTCTATAAACAACTAAGTAATCAATTACCTTTGCAGACGATGGATAGACTGCCAGATATTAACGCCCTGCCATCTCTCTCGGCTTCAACACGGAACCAGGTTGTCGATCTCCTTTTTGAGCCCTCCGCCCACATACATTCGCTGGTCAGCTTGATACTTGAACAAAATGAATTCACCTCATATCCCACCTTGATAAACGCAATTCAAGAAAGACTTACTGCCATTGCGTCATCAACGGCCGCCGAGGACCGCACTGTTCTCCTGGATATCCTTGGTTCTCATCCGCGACTTGGGCCAAAGCCATCATCGCCCAAAGCTGCCAAAGATGGGACTTGTCCACGAGGGGATCATCTAAGCGAGATGAGCAGAGCTGAGCAGGCGAATCTGAACAAAGCAGGGCAGCAAGGAACTGCTGAACAGCTGAGTGCCTTAAACCACGAATATGAACAGCACTTCCCGGGTCTAAGATATGTGTATGTGGGCATTGCTTCCTTCTTTCCTAGACCGTATATTCCCTGCAATCTAACAGTCGATGATGCGTGGCAGCACGTTTGTAAATGGCCGCGCAAGGGACGTCATCATGGAAGACATACGCCGGCGCATCGACAGGGGTGACTCGGAGCTGGAAATACTGGAGACAATCCAGGTAAGTTCCCCACTAGTTATCCTCTCGCCTGATGCCTGAGAATACGAGGCATGTCTGTGCAATTTGTGTTGACGATTTCTGGCTGTCGAGCAGGCTATGTGCGATATCGCGAAGGATAGAGCGCGGAAACTGCAGTCTTAAGGACAATATGACGCGAAAGCGGGCAGCACCGCGCGGTTCATTTAGCCCAGTCTGTAGCTCTCACAATGCATTGATCCGCGGCCTGTGAACCGCGGTGTATGTACGACGTCATATGGCACGGGCAGCGCTTATCTAATCGAGTTGTTTCCGCGGCCAAGCAGAACGAGCGGGCGCGGGAAGGTTTGTAGCTCGCCGTTGTCCCGCTGAGACCCGTGGCAAGGTCCGGAGCATGGACAACAAGCATGCCCCGAATGGCTTCTTCCGATTTCCATTGCCATATTTTCTCGATCGTCGAGCATGCCACTCTAGTCCCCAAGAGCGCGTCGGTTCTAACGCTCACTCCGAACAGTATCACGCTCGCAATTCTTCACCACGTGCAACGTCGTTAGCGGGAGGGCCAGCATAAGATGCCCTTGTTGTGTATTGCTTCCTGAAGCGAATCTTCGTGCTCTCAGGAGGCTAAATTCTTCTTCGAGTGCATTCCGACCGCTATCGCGGACTTCAGACAGCTATATAAGATGCCTATGGAGCAATACGCGCGCCTGGGGAATGGTATGACAGTGCCTGGTGCGGCACCCGACCCAGTCACATCTCAGTCCAGTACCAATGGACTAGGTGAGCGCGACGAGAAGCACTGGGGAAACGGATATGAAGGTCAGCTCATTAGTTCTTTCGGATCGGAGCGTGATGATTTTGACTCTCTGGAAAGTTTTGCGCAAGACAGTCCGTTGTATCTGCTAACAAAAGACCTTACATACAGGCCCAGCAAATGGCAATCTGGCACACGGCGGCCTCCAGCAGCTTGCGCCCAAAGATCCGACTGATGCGCTGTCGAGGGACAATTCTGCCCCCACACCGCCACCTCTCACAAGGAATTCCACCGTCAAGCCTTCTTCGGTTACACTTCTTCAGCAGAAACATTCATCCTCGACTTCTATTCCACTTCTCGCGTCACAATCGCACACCCCAATCGACCCTCTATCTCAGGTATGTGACTATGACTGAGTGGTATCTATTCTGTGCCTTGGGTACACTCGCATTAGAACCATTTTTTGTAGTCCGAATTTGTCACTGACCTTTGGAATTGTATGATAGCAAATCTTACACCGTACAAACACAGAAAAAACTTTCTCATCCAAACTTCGACCGCAGACATCTCTTGATGTCGAGAGTGTACCTCTGGAGGCTGGTCGTTCTCCTGTCTTTGAAGACCCGTCGCTGGCTGTACGCGCTGATAGTCATTCGTTACAAAGGCCGACTAAGGACAAAAAGTAAGCATAATAAGATTTCTTAAATTCTGGTTTCTCAATCAAGGCCTCGATTTTCGGATTATTTTCTTCTTTTCCCTTTATAATGTGATAAGCTTAGGCTCAAGGCTTATGCTTATGCTTGTTCATTCTCCCATAAAGTTTGTCTAGTGATATATGAGATACGAACCTGGTTAGCTTCTAGCCAGAGTATACTTCAAACCGCGATTTAATTATTCTGCCTAAAAGCGTCATATGCTGACACTCATTTAATCTGTTTAGGAAAGGCGTTTCATTCCTTAGCCGCATTATTGGAAACAAGAAAAAGGACGATCATTCGGAAACAAATGACGATGTATCGGAATTGGGCGAGCATCGTGCTGCTGGTATGGATGCGGAAATATTTGCTCAACCGATAGGATATATCCCTCGGTTTCCACCACCCCCAAAGTATATCAGAGTTCGCGCACACCATAAAAAGACAAAAGACTTTAATAAGTTGTTTGTGGCTCAGGAGCTCAAGGCAAATGATGCGCAAGACACTAGCTCAGAGAACAAAGATACTACCATTAATGTCTTTGAGTCAGATGCGGCTGCTCAGGAGGGGAAGGCCGTGTGGGTCACCGAGTTCTCAAAGGATGGTAAATATTTAGCCGTGGCAGGCCAGGATAGAAAAGTGCGGGTCTGGGCTGTGATTGCGACCGCTGAAGATAGACAATCGCATGAAATTGAGGAAGAGGCCCAAGCTGATCAGCCATCGATGCGCCTGAGCGCACCTGTTTTTAAAACACAACCATTACGCCAGTATGAAGGGCACACTGGTAGTATAGTCGATGTTAGCTGGAGCAAGGTACGTTAAAGGCTTAGTATTGATTAAAGGGCTACTTTCTAACATACTCTGCAGAACAACTTTTTGCTGACTTCCTCCCTGGATAAAACAGTTAGACTATGGCATGTGACTAGAAACGAGTGCCTCTGTTGCTTCAAACACAATGACGTCGTGACATCTATTGAATTTCACCCAAAAGATGACCGCTTTTTCCTTGCTGGATCCCTAGATTCAAAAATGCGACTTTGGAGCATTCCTGACAAAAATGTTGCATTTTGGGCTGCTGCTCCTGATCTAATCACTGCCGTTGCGTTTACCCCTGATGGCAAAAATACAATCACTGGCTGTCTGAATGGACAGTGTATTATATATGAGACAGATGGGCTAAAAATGGTTTCGCAAATCCACGTACGTTCGGCGAGGGGCCGAAATGCCAAAGGGAGCAAGATTACTGGAATTGACACTCTTATGTACCCCCCAGGCCAGGAGTCGGGTGGTGTTGTGAAGATTCTCATTACGAGCAATGACTCCCGCATCCGTCTATACAACTTAAGAGACAAAACAATGGAGGTTAAATTTCGGGGTAATGAGAATTCTGCAAGCCAGATTCGGGCGTCTTTCAGCAGTGACGGACGGTACATTGTTTGTGGCAGTGAGGACCGCCGGGTCTATATCTGGCCAGTTGAGGGTAACGAGAGATTTGGGGATAAGCGACCCCTGGAGAGCTTTGAAGCGCATTCGTCCATGGTAACCACTGCTATCATAGCACCTGAGAAGACGAAAGAAATTCTTGGTTCAACTGGAGACCTCTTATATGATTTATGTAATCCGCCGCCGATCACGTTGGTCAGCCAAACACCGTCTGTGGCGTCGAGGTCAGCTAATGATGTCGGGGCAAAAGAGCCTCCTTCCCCCGCAGCTCGTCCGCCTGCATCAGAGCCGCAAAAGCCGGCAGAGTCTCCCGCGTATCGTGCACGTATGTCTCACCGTGCAGGAAACATTATCGTAACCGCAGACTACAACGGAATTATCAAGGTTTTCCGACAGGATTGCGGCTATCAAAGGCGTCAGTATGAAACGTGGGAAACGAGTTCGCTATTTTCGAAAAAGCTACTGGGACGGAATAACTCAGTGTCTACGCGTAGAAGTGCTATGTCGATAGGCAAGGACTCGGTGCACAAAACGCCCTCTGAGCGAATTCTGTCATGGAGAAATTCGGTCATCGGATCGCGGGACAACGCCAGTGTCGATAATTTCCGCGCTACCGAAGGAAGTAGTATACGGAGTGTGTCACCTATTTCATCCGTACGAAAATCCAGCAGCACACCGAAAGTTGATTCTAACCCGCCGATGAGACTCCCCGGCCGGCTGGCACACATTTCAAGTCCCATGTCACGGACAAAACCCCCCACACCACCCCACCCGTTCTCAGGAACCATCATACCCGAGTCAAGCGCAAGCACGAGCCGGGGTGATATGGATGCTTCCAAGAACAACAATAATTATAATAATACCCAACCTAAAGGTGGCGAGTTTGAAGACGATCCGCTCTTCTTGGAAGGCAACCGGAGCTTTATGTTCTGGAACAAGTCACGGTTTGCATCTCAAGCGGCAAATCGAAGGCGGTCATTGGTCGAAAGCCGCGAAGATGTCCCGCCATTGGGCAGCTTGACGAGCGACGAGAGTGCGGATGACGACAGAGATACGAGCGGCAGCTTAAACGAGGACGATGAGGAAGAGTTGACTTGTCCACGCTGCCACGGCACGAATTTCAAGGCGACGAGGATGAAGACTGGGGAGCAGCGTTTGAAATGCGTCCAATGCGGCGGATTTGCCTCTTGATTTTTGTTTTATACCTTTTGTCCTTTGTGGTAACTATTGGTTTTGCATCGGTATAGCATTTGGTAGAGCGAGGGGGGCATGGCCTGGAAGTGCATAGGGGACCAACGAGTTACTAGTAAATATGACTGACGACTTTGGGCTGCCAACTAACAAAAGACCTATTATATGTAACTATGTGCCTGAGGCTGGCCCTGGTTTCTGTGCCATCCACCCCGCATCCCGCTCGTGGCCCCCTCCTTCGCACCAGACACACCAGCGGACCGTGCCCATGCACAGGCATAAGTAAGTTAGTGGTAGCTGCTCGCCGCCCGCCGTGTCCGCCGCCTCCGGCTTCTCAGCACGCGGGTGCCCAAAGCGGCTAGTCTGTCCGAGCTTCGCATCTGATCAGCTTCACCAACCAATTTCGCTGGTTACTAAGCTGTCGTGTTGACGCCCATCGCTGGCAACGAACTAACTAACAGGTAGTTGGTTCTCCTCCACCTGGTCCTCGTCGCCGTCGCCCCCTCTGCGTCGCTGGCTCACGACCGCTCTTGTGTGGCTATCTGTACTGCCGGTACTCCAGGTATTTAGCCCGCTATCCTCCTCACATGCCGCCCTGCTCCCGCTCCCGCCACCGCCCTCCATCCTCCTTTGATCTGAATCCGCGCAGGCTTACCCAAGTTTCTTGTTTTATGCATCGCAGGACCAATCGGTTGCCCTCCTTTTCCCTGGCGACCTTGCATCAGTCACCCGATCCCATCTAAGGATCCTGTTCCAGTTCCGTCTTCCACACCTTATTCGCATAGACGCCCCGTGCCTCCTGTACCCCCTCGATGTCCCGATAAGGCCTACCTGCAAACGATTTCGCATCTCGCGAATCACCCACGTCGCTTTTCGACCAGATAACCAAAACGGTGGAAAAGAAAAATAAAGCAGAAGCACACGGAAAGAGTATCACTTCTACGAATACTAAGCGCCTCCTTGGGGGTGCTGCTCCCGCCCCCTCCGCTCCCGGAGGGATCTGAAGAGACATGGGGAATGCTTGTGTCTCCTGCCTAACAGGTATATTTACCTCGATTGACGGATGGTGCCGCTTTTCTGATCTGCTGGCGCTCATCAAAGGTCGGTCGAGGGATGGCTTGTACGAACCGATTTTAGCCGACAACGAACGCGAGGCCGTTGCGGATTTGCTGCAGTATCTAGAGAACGTACGTACATGGCGTTGACTCAGCCTTTTTCTACCCACCCAGGTGCACTACAATAACGCTGATACGGCTACTTTTCTAGCGAACTGAAACGGATTTCTTCTGTGGAGAGCCGTTGCAAGCCCTAAGTACACTCGTGTATTCAGATAATGTCGACCTGCAAAGAAGCGCGAGCCTAACGTTCGCGGAAATCACCGAAAGAGGTCAGTGGGAAGCATTCTATCACTTATCTCGCATCATTTCTGCAGATAGAGCCTAATCAGACGTCTCTTATAGATGTTCGTGAAGTCGACAGAAACACTTTAGAGCCTATCCTGTCCCTGCTCCAAAGTCCAGATATTGAAGTTCAGCGAGCGGCGAGCGCAGCCTTGGGAAATTTGGCTGTGAACAGTATGTGATGTTCGACGTGAATGGCGACCGGGACTAACACTCTTTCTAGCTGAAAACAAAGTTTCCATCGTAGAGTTAGGTGGCCTAGCACCACTCATCCGTCAGATGCAGTCTCAAAATGTCGAAGTCCAGTGTAACGCCGTTGGTTGTATCACTAACCTTGCGACTCACGAAGAGAACAAATCAAGGATAGCAAGATCTGGTGCCCTAGGCCCATTGACGAAACTCGCGAAATCAAAAGACATGAGGGTTCAACGCAACGCTACTGGTGCCCTCTTAAACATGACCCATTCTGGTATGCAAGCCTTCTGTCTTTCTGCAGCATTAATCTAAGTTCACTGGTGTACAGACGAGAATCGACAGGAACTTGTAGTTGCTGGAGCAATTCCAGTACTGGTTCAGCTCTTGTCCTCACCTGACGTGGACGTCCAATACTACTGCACAACCGCCTTAAGCAACATTGCAGTAGACTCAGCTAATCGCAAACGACTGGCTCAAACTGAGCTTAGACTTGTTCACTCCCTGGTTCAGTTGATGGACTCCTCAACACCGAAGGTGCAATGCCAAGCTGCTCTCGCGTTACGAAATTTAGCATCGGACGAAAAATATCAACTTGAGATAGTTCGCGCACGCGGTCTTCCTCCACTACTGCGGTTGCTGCAGTCCTCATACCTCCCACTGATCCTCTCCGCCGTTGCATGTATCCGCAACATCTCGATTCATCCCCATAACGAGTCTCCTATCATCGACGCCGGATTCTTAAAACCCCTGGTAGAACTCCTAGGGCCAATTGATAATGAAGAGATCCAGTGTCATGCTATTTCCACGCTTCGAAACCTCGCTGCTAGTTCTGACCGGAACAAAGAACTCGTCCTGCAGGCTGGTGCTGTACAAAAGTGCAAGGAGTTGGTTATGCAAGTCCCGCTTAGTGTACAATCAGAAATGACAGCTGCCATAGCAGTGTTGGCTTTAAGTGACGAGCTAAAACCGCACCTACTTGACCTTGGCGTCTTTGATGTGCTCATCCCACTGACTGCGTCAGAAAGCGTTGAAGTACAAGGTAACAGTGCGGCTGCACTGGGCAATCTCTCATCAAAAAGTAAGTCACCCGATGCCCAACCTAGAAAAGTCAAGTTAATTAATGAATCCTATGAAGTCGGCGATTACTCGATATTTGTACGGGACTGGACGGCCCCGAGTGGGGGTATTCTGGGATACATGAATCGATTCTTGGACAGCGGAGATCCTACATTCCAACACATTGCTGTATGGACGTTGCTACAACTGCTCGAGTCTGGTGATAACCGGTTGAACAATCTCATCCGCGAGTCTCAAAAAATCGTCAGTATTGTCAAAGAGCTTTCTGAGAGACCAGTGGGCCCTGAAGACTCAGATGGAGAAGATGGAGAGGGCGAGCTAATTGCATTAGCGCAACGCTCGCTTGAAATATTGGGACAATCGAAACAGAACCTAATTGATTCATAATATTCTCACTGATCATGTTGGTTCTGATTTTACATTCATCTCCTTTTCTTCATCCCTTTATCTCTGTTGAAGCCTCGTCATCCCTCTATCTTTGGCATTATTCAGTCGTCTTGCTTTATTGTTTTCTTTTTGTGAAGTTTTTGCACATTATCTATATCCCTGCATGGAGTTTTAAGGTGCAATGCCGTCTTGTTTTCTTTTATTTCCTTGTTAATAATAGTGGCCCGTGATTGATAAGGAGCTGGCGGCTCTTAGCTTGTTGAGTGATTTCGCGGCTGAAGGCGGGCACGCTGTTTCGTTGTTGCAAATCGCCCGCGTTTGCCACCTTGCCCGGTGGAATCGCAGGATTTAACCACCCGTCTTACATCATGCGGACAGAAGGCAAGTGGGGCTTAGACTGGATGTATGTATGTTGAGGATATGAGGCGCAAATTATTATTTGAAAAGGAAGAACGCAAGCGAGATGTAGATGCACGCATAACTACTCCGTATTCCATACCCCAAGCAAACGCAACCCCCACGGCCACCTCTAGACTCTGGTCCGTGATGTGGTGCCAATTACAGCAAGCCTCGGCTGCCGGGGTCGCACCACTTACTTAAACGGAGCCACTATCAAAGCCCTGGCCCCATGGTTAACTAGTAGTTACAACAAGTCTGATTGCAGGAGCTTGGGAGTCACCGACATCCAGCTCCACCATAGATCCGCTACGCGCTTGGCTACGGCTGGACAGTGGGAGACAAGACGTGCCCGGCGCCAGGGGCGCCCTTAGGGGTCATATTACGAGGCCGTGGACCCCGCCGCCCACTTCTATCGTGTAGCCGACAATGGTTCGAAACAACAGAGCCGTTGTAGCAACCTTCAACACTCTACGACTGTCGTCAGCCCGCTTGCTGCAAAGAGTGCAAACAGCCAGGTATCCACCAGCGACCTTCGCCGCAGCCAATGGCCGCGCGGCGCTGGTCGTTAGCGAGTCCCGTGACCGTGCTCCTTTTTGCCTTTGTTTTTCTCTTTTTTTTGCCGCCGCCGCCGCCTCTTCCGCCTCCCGTTCACCACTTCAACGTCGATATCGGCGCTCTGGGAAACCCCTTCTACCCCGCAGTTCGCTGTATCACAATCACACCATCATTATTCATTGCCTTGCTTTTAGCTTCTCGACGGCGTATGGCCGGCCTCCTTCGCGAGTTGTCTAGCGGTGTTGCTGCTACTGCCCTGATCGCTGCCCCCTGCTGTCTGACGCGCTCCGACGTGCGCGAGTGGATATATCATGTTGAAACGCCCTTGGCCAACGGGGCACATTAATAATAATTGTTTCATACAACTGAGCTGCGGTGGGCACATGTTTCCGCTGACTTGGCTAGGCCTTGCCGCCCGGGACAATAATCTCCATATGCCTGTAGTGGCCTCGTATAGCTAGAGGTAGGGTTGTCCCAGACCATGCCGCTCATTGACATCGGAGATATTATTTAGAAGAAATATATCTCGCCTAGCAGGGACTCAAACTAAGAAGATCGAGAATATCGATACTATACCAGGCCTCTGTATGTTGTGCGCAGGACGTACAGAACATCTCTAACGGCCGGAGAGGGTGCTCCGTATGGGTAAAACCATACAACTAGAGACTGTGGGGCCCTTGAAATGAAACTACAGGCCGCTTCATACTCGTGCGATTGCTTAAATTCTGTTTAACGGAGATTTACTCCGTACTGGGCCCCTGAGAATCCTGCTCATGCCAATCTACGCACCGAAACCTCTCCTCCGTACAGATATGTCACTCCGGCAGTAATTAATATTGTCTAAACCTGTACTCCGTACAGTGAAATCGGATCTCACCTTACTCTTATAACGTTCGCTGGTGGTGTGATGGGGACGGCCTAAAATTTGCTTGATACCCGTTGTTGCCGCTGTGGCGCCGTTCCGTCTCCTTGATGCCGGTTTTTCCCCTTCTCCCGCGTTCCTCGTTATTTATTTATTAGTTTCTTTTCGGCTCGCACACTTATTTGAAACGCTGGGCTGGGCCTTACTCGTCCGCACCCGGGGGAAATGTACCGTGAAATCGGACTGCGTCATGTGGAGAGAGCTTTTTTGACCACGCAAGATTTACTAGTGCTATCATCATGTGTAAAGCTTAGGGGCCGCAGATGTACTCCGTACAGAGTCCTACAAACAATTTCGGCATTTTATTTCTCCCCGCCCCACTTACACACGGCACAGGGAATATTCTTTCTTATTTCATGTCCACAGAAACATGTTTTCCAACGGCATGGAGGTGGGTATCCCACTCTCTGTTACAGTTTCTGCCCTTTTGCGTTTCAGCCAGGGTGCTTGTGGAGAGAGGCTCTTAGCTTTGCACAGAAGAACGTTTGGAAGCAGGATAGAAGAGCTGGGATGATAGAGCTTCGAAAAAACACATAAAGGCCGCCTGCTCCCGCAATCTGGGCTTGGTTCTTCAGAGCACATTCATTCATTTGTTCATTCATTCGTTTTTTCATTCATTTATTCATTCATTCATTCTGTCATTCTTTCTTACTCCAGTCCCAACTCGGATTCTATCCAAAATTTACTCAAAATGGCTCCAATTCTTGCAATTGTAGCCTCCCTCCTCTTGCCAGCTGTCTCGATGGCAGCACCCTTACCTCAGGAAGGTGAGGGCAGAATTATTGGTGGTTCGCCGGCAGGACAGGGCCAGTTCCCTGCCACAGTAGCCCTCGTCCGAGGTAATAGTCAGTTCTGTGGCGGTGCCTTGATTGGCCCGAAACTTGTTCTCACAGCAGCACATTGTGTTGATAAAGGGGCTGCTAGCAGCATTCAGGTTCGCGCAGGATCTCTGGTAAGATATGTTTGTCCGCTATAGAATAGCCATATGCTCATTCTGCCTACAGAATTCCCTTTCGGGCGGCGTAACTGCTCGGGCTGCTAGGATTGTGGGCCACCGTGGATGGAATCAGCCAAGATTCAACAACGATGTTGCACTTATAGTGTTGGAAACCCCCATTCAAAAGAGCTCAACAATTAGCTATGGTTCCCTGGTAACATCTGCCTCTGATCCCACCGGTTCATGTACATCAGCCGGCTGGTACGTATCGCTCCACCCATAAATGTATACATGAAAGCTGATGGGTTTCCAAAATAGGGGTCTCACCCGTCCGAAAGGACAACCCTCTCGGCAGTTACTATTCGTCGATACCCCGCTCGTTGATCGTGAAACCTGCAAGCAATCGTATGGATCAATGCTTACAGATGGCATGATCTGTGCTGGAGGCAGAACCAACGCCGTATGCAATGGAGATAGCGGTTCTCCATTGTACGACAGCTCGAAACGCATTGTTGGCATTGTATCCTGGGGATCTGATTGCGGCTCGAGAGGATCTCCAGGCGTCTACACCAAAGTCGGCAAGTATCTGGACTGGATCAAGCAGAACAGTGGCGGCGCTGGAGGTGGTGATCAGCCAGAACAGCCCGACCAGCCTGGAAAGCCAGGACAGCCAGGGAAGCCAGGACAGCCAGGGAAGCCAGGACAACCTGGACAACCTGGACAACCTGAGCAACCTGAACAACCTGAACAACCTGGCCAACCCGGACGACCCGGCCAGCCTGGCCAGCCCGGAAGACCCGGACAGCCAGGACGACCCGGCCAACCCGGAAGACCCGGACAGCCAGGACGGCCACAGCCAGAGCAACCTGAGGGACCCGAGCAGCAGCCAGAGCAACCCGGTCGTCCTGGCCGCCCTGACAGCCCCGGCTTCCCTGGCGGCTTCCCCGGTGGCCGCCCTAGTTTCCCTGGCTGGCGCCCTAGTTTCCCTGGTGGCTTCCCTGGCTGGCGCCCTAGTTTCCCTGGTGGCCGCCCATGGCAGTTCCCTGGAGCTTGGTAGAGAATTTGCGTGCAAGGGTAGTTTGAGTGTGAGCAGTTGGGTTTACTTTCTTAATTCTTATTCATTGTTATAGTCTTGTCTGGTCTGAGACTGAAAATTTACTTATTGTGAGAGTACGGAGCAGCTTGCAGATTATTTCCATATCCTTAGGTAAATTCACTCTTATTTTCTTCTTCATTTAGCTTCGTAACGTGTACCGACAATCAATATATTAGCTGTATTTCTCCCGTCTGCATGGATATCGCGCTTATCGCTGTTGAGGTTGTGGAGATTAAAAGAGCTCGGAAGGATTTTATCAGGCGATCAAGCCTATGCTCGCACAGACCACTGTATTTTTGGCCGGTACGGTTCCCCTGACTAGTCGTAACGGTACGGTCACATCACGCACGCGATCGAGATCAACGTCGCCCGCACCGAAACCACCGCTTGGCTCAACCGTTTATATCCAGCAAGAATCCATCAGCCCCGGACATCTCGCTAAACACCTCACCATATAAGCCAAGTCCTTTCCCCTCCCTTTTGCCAACCGTTTTCATCGCCCACCTGTTTCATCTGGGATGGCAGCGCCCGGCCCGTCAATTGCTGTGCCAGGGCAGTGCCTGGCAGACTCTTCATCATTCACGTCAGGTCCAGGCACGTACGTACGTGACAGCTCGATCTGCGCCTCCATACCCGGACTGGTTGTCTTACAAGAGCTATCTCACGGGCAACCCGGCAAAAAGACCAAGATGTTAACCATAGCCCGCTCACCTGTATCACCTACTTCATCTGACAGCCGCGATGTAAGTGGTTTCAGCTTACTTGGCTCGACAAACACCAAAATTCCCCCACGGTTCAATACTCTCCCCACTGTCGGGAGCATCGTTCTGGGCCGCGTAACGCGTGTCCAAAAACGTCAGGCATCAATCTCCATCCTTGTTGTCCTCCCAGACCAGAATATGGCCCCCGACCCGACAGTGATCGACTCCGACCTCCGCGCCATCCTTGCCAACGCGAGCATCTCCACGACTGCGGATCCATTGAATGCAGACGAATTGCGCCCGCAGGCGCTTATTCGCAAAGAAGATGTCCGGGCAGTGGAGAAAGACCGGGTGGTTCTCGAAGAGTCGTTCCGCGTCGGAGATATCGTGCGTGCCGTGATTGTGAGTGTGGGTGATCAGGTAGCATACTATGCTAGCACCGCCGGGAACGAACTGGGTGTTGTTATGGCGCGAAGCAGTTGTACGGAGGCTGGCGCCAGCGGTTTCGGGGGAAATATGATGTTTCCTGTTAGCTGGAAGGAGATGAGGGATCCGGTGACGGGCAAAGGGGAGACGAGAAAGGTTGCGAAACCATTCTAGGACAAAGTATCACTTTGTCATCGCTACTCAATTCTGATCATACCGGATGCAACCCATTGCGACCACGAGGCATGATTTGCTTTGGCGCCTTCCACTTCAGTGGCCACCTGGAGGCTAGGTTTACCTAATCGCCGCACCCTTCCCGGCCCTGAAATATTGAAGCGTCTTCCACCTTAGCTTACCGAATGACGGCGGAAATGGCCTGAGAAGGGTAACGCGGGTCGCACGATTCAATCCTTCACCATTCAGGATGTGGTAATGGGAAGCTTCAAGGTTCAAGTTCGAAGTATTAACTTAGAGAAACACGTAGGTATGAAACAGCAACCTGGAAAATGTACCTTGAGGTATATCGATCATAGCTACAATTTGATATGCATCTAATTCAAATGCTTCTCAGTATCATGGGACATTTCGGCTACTCTTCGAGTCATATCCAATCAGCGTTTCCGTCCAATCACCTCTTCAATGTTTTCTGCTTCTCCGCATCCTTGATCAGCTTCTTCCCCTTTACAACCAGTCCCTTTCTACTCCGTACTCGATCCATATATCTCTTCGCGACGTTCTCCTTATCCGCTAATTCCCCAAGATCTTCTAATTCTTCTTCCGTCGCGGGCACCCAGAACGGATCTTCATCCAACATCTCGAACCCAGCAAATATAAGCTGAGGCGATGCGGCTCCTGACGTTCTTTTTCGGATTTCCTCTGAGAATCCGAAAGACTCTGCTACTGGGAGCAGGGAAAGGATGGTAAAGAAAGGGGTGCCCTCTTTCATTGTTTCTGAGAGGATACGGCCACGACGGCGGGTTATAACCCCATAAACACGCCCCAAGACCTCCGCTATTCCTTGTCAGTATTCAAAGTAGCCTTTTTCTGACCTGAACAGCCTTTTCGCGCGGAAATCGATACATACTTGAAGCCTGAATTTCGCAACTATACATGGCAAGAAGAATACGTGGACTCCAATCCAAGAAGCCTTGCCATACTGCATCGCGCACCAGTCGAATTACTTCCCCTGTTAGGCGGCCGACGTCATCATCACCGGCTTCAGCAAGCGTAATTTCTTCAATGAACACTGCAATTCCTTGTACCGGTTCGTCGCAGAGTGGTCCTTGATTGGTAGCAAGTTGAAACGCGTACGATATCTTGTCGGAAAATAACCGTGCGTCTCGCCTTTGCTTCTGCTGCTTCGTTTCAATGTTTTTGGCGTGGTCAGCGGATTCTGGGAAGCTACATAACTTGTTAGCTGAGACTTTGGGAAACAAAATACGAAAGGACTCACAGTCTTTCGAACGTTTTTGATTGTGTTGCATCGAGTAAAACGTTCTGCCCCATCCTTCGAGGCCCAAACTCCGCAATTTGTGCCATTGCGTCTTTCCATAGATCTCGATCCTTCGCTGTTGAAAATGCAACGCTGAGCTCCTTTTTAAACTTTTCCTCTGATATGATGTTTCGACTAGACATACTGCCTTGACCAATATCTTGGCTGTCAACTTGGGGATCGGTGTGGTTTCCATCCTCTGCCTCCTCGAAGGTAGAGCCATTTCTGTTTCTTCTTTGAACATAAAATCGTTTTATGCTTCCAGCATTCTTGCCAAGGAATTCGGTGACTGCAACTGGCAAGGGTCGTACTCTTAATCTAATCGTGAGCTGCTTTGAAGCTGAAGCCGTGAGAACCGTTCCACGGGGTGATTCCATAGCTTTTGGAGGGGCCATTTCCGGTGCGCTGATAATGGTCTCCCTATACGGTACAATGGACTCGCCTGCCTGAATTTCGCATTTGGCATATCGTTCTCGTAAATCCTTCAAGCAACGCTCCAGATGCAATTCACCAGCTGTAAGTATAACGTGTTCACCGCTAGGAAGCACCTCATATTCAGCACATGGATCGCTTCTTTCTAACATCTTCAAACCATTAATCATTTTGTTCAAATCCCCAGGATTTACAGGCTCCAAGGCGACTCGTACAATGGGCGGGCTGCTCAAAGATACACCTGCCAAATTAACTGAACCCTCAAGCTGACTGCAAAGTGTTCCTGTTTTGACGATATGGCCTTCAAGTCCACCAACTCCAAATACAACGCCGGCCGGGACACTCTCTAGTTGTTCGAGTGTTCGACCCATAAGCAGGTACAGTGCGGTTATAACGACTTTCTGTGGTTCACCGCTTGCAGCAGGATTCTCGGGAGAGAATTTCGGTGGGAGAACATAAACAGAATCCCCTACTGACAATGTCCCTGAATACAAACGAGCAAAGCCGATGAGATGTTCTGGCTCTGCCTTTTCATCCGTCGCCTCGGTGCTGTTGTCCTCGATGCTTGTCGCAGAAAATGCACTAGTTATCCGCGCAAAATTATCATCTTCCGGCACACTCGACTGGCTTTGAAGCTTTGCCAACTCCTCCCGCTTTCGTCGCGCAAGGTCTCGCGCTTCCTCTGCCGTCAGAGTGCCACCTGCTCCCGCTCGTCGTGCCTTGGATGGTAGCTCACTTTCTGGAACAGAGACCATCTTGCTAACGTACGCAACTACGGGATCATCTTTTCCAGACTGAAACTTTTCCATGGCATTGCGTACGGCGGGGCTGACAAATGACACGCCCGGGGAATTATCCAACATGTCTGGCAGCCTGAGTGCTTGCGCTACCGGGGGGCTAGGGAGATATTCGATGACAGAAACTAAAACTGCAGTTGAGAGGGGTAGCCATGAGGAGAAGACTGCGGATAGAATATTTCTCGGATCCCTAGACCTCAGTACGTAGGTAGGTATTGTTATCGACAAAGACTTTGAAATTTTTTCCAGTAATGCGGAATCACTGAGTAATAGCTATTAGTACAAGGACATTTAAGTACACCAACGTCGAGGGTCCATTTTTAGCTTACCCTGTTTTGCTTGCTCCTCCAGTAGTTGCATTGTATACCGCCCATATACTTTCTAGAACCAACTGGACAAACATAGGCTTCAAATTTTTTCCTTTAAGATGTTTTTGAGCCAGGACTCGTTTGGTTTTAGGATCCAAAAAATAATCTCCCCAAAGCACCTTCTCTAAAATGGCTCTTTTAATCCCCAGTTTTTTCTCGTATAATGCCGAAAACTGTCGAATCGTAAAAGCCCAGCCGTCGGTAGCACTGCAGAAAATGACATTGTTTTTTTCAGGGGCGAAGTACAAGTGCTCGTCATCGCTTTCTTCAAACTCTTCGACTTCATCTTCGGCATTTGAGCTTTGATCGGTACGTTTTTTAGATTTGTCCTTATCCTTGTCTTTTGCAGCCGTAGCTTTCACCCGCTCTTCTACCCTTTCTCTCCACAATAAATCCTCTTCCATCCGCTCACCCTGGTAAAAGCTTCCAATAACAGCATTGACTTGCTCAAGAAGTCTGCTCAAATGAGAGTATGCCTCGACAGGGCTCATTTTCCACTCCGTTACCAAACGATCAATTTTGTTGAAGACCAGAATTGGTTTCAGCTGTTCGACCCATGCGTGCCGTAAGACAGTCACTGTCTGGCTGCATACCCCTTCTACAACATCGACAAGTACTAGAGCACCATCGCAAAGTCGAGATGCAGTAGATACCTCACTGCTGAAGTCAATATGTCCAGGAGAGTCGATCAAGTTGATAAGATACTCCTTCTTTTCAGGCGCTACGTCGGGCGCGGATTTTCGAAGCATAGAAAAGTACAGAGAGATGGCAGAAGACTCCATAGTAATCCCTCTCAGCTGTTCATCTGGACGGGAATCCAGGTAGCGGATCTTCCCGGCCAGCTTGGGCGAAATAATGCCATTTGTGGCGATTAAACTGTCCGTCAGGGACGTCTTGCCGTGGTCCTGGATAAAATAACATCTTAATTAAAAATGCACTGTAGGAGCGTAAGAATTGCTTCAGGCCACCTACAACATGTGCGAGGATACATATCTGCGGAAATAGTCAGCTTCATTTGTCTTTCTGGTCAGCGGGGTTGGCAGCGAGGTAGGAGGGGCCATCGTGCATTTCGAATATCTTCAGCATTATGCTGTAGGCGAACCAGATCTTTCAAGTCAACGACAGGCATTGGAGTATGCAGGATATGCCCATCCACTAGCAGCTTTTCAGTATACAGTGAGCCCAACAGGGTGGCACTTGACGAAGTCTCGCTGGAAATGAGTTTCAAAGTTGAACTTTATGGTTTGGGAGGAAGAAACTCCTGTGTGTAAATTTCAGCGGAATTTTAAGGAATCCACTGCCACTAAGAATGCAGCTCTACAGTGATTTTCAGGAAATCTGTAGCAATCTATCTGATATTACATACATGTAGCATCACTATGTCGAATTTTGAGCAAGTCTGAGTAAACCTTTGGAGGCAAATAACTATGACTCATTCTGAACGGAAGGATTATTTATCGCCTTGCCCAATCGCTAATCTATGTAATATATGATATGCATGTCCTTCATAGCCTAGTAAGCTATATAGAAATTTTGACATGCTGTGCTGAAATTGCTGCGGCACTGGCTGGATATAGTCTACCACCTCATGTCGTACTTAAACTGGAAACAAATTAGATAGTAATATCCGGCCTTTGATTCGACGCCGGAGCGCGAGCAGTCATAAGATAAGAAGCCTAGATGGTCTGACTTGTTTGAGTTGGTGAAGAATTTGTGTATCGAATCATGCGCCCAGAGGCTTTTTTCTCTCATTCAGTTTACGGTGTTTATGGAGTTTTCCGCTTGAATGCTCGAGTACTGCAAAACAAACGAGATCATTCACATGCCGAATCTAAACGCGGCGGAAGGGGCAATGTGCGCTCATGCGTAGCTGCGGCGAAATTACCCGACTCCTTGCTTCGTTGCCTAGTCGCCTACCACTCGTCGAGAGACGATGTTAAATATTAGCACAAAAGGCTTATCTTAATAAAGAGAAAGTCTTCAAGACCAAAGTTAGGCTGCTGTTTCTTCGTCAAAAGAAAGCTTGATTGCCTTTTTCTTTTGCTTCTTCTTTGGCGGCTTAATGTCGTGTCCTTGAACATCTGCCTTTCCTGCATGTTCTTCATCTGCAATCACCCTTGCAAGCTTCTTCTTTCTAAGGCCGCCAATTTCTGCAACCTTCTCGCTGTGTGCATTTCTTGGGGCCTCCGCTGCGCTGTTTTGGCCCTCTTGGCCGGAGTGTGATCCGCGGGCATCGTCGGCACCCGTTTCTTTCCCAGATGCTGGCCCGAGAGCCTTACCATTCAACATGGCTTCGTAATCCTCCTTTGATATGACTTCATTGCTTTCTTCATCAACGTAGGTGGGCTCATCGTCCGCTACATCCCTTGCCTTCACTGGGCGGACGTTGGAGCGCCCATGGCGTTCACCGGTTCCATCGCCATATTGATTGCGTAGTCTCCGTAGGAACGCTGGCTCAGTCTTCTCTGAAGGCTTGACTTAGTTGCCGTTTAACTAAAGGAAGGGTTTGGTTAGTTAGTGACTAACCGTAGGTGAGATTCTTCGCCTTGAAACTCATTGCTGGTATATCCAGTTATGTAGTGATAGTCCCGTGTTGCTGGCTATCGGGCATCAAGACAAGTGGTCATTGTCAGCTCCACGATATAAGTGGATGCCCCATTGATTACGGACGGTATGCGTTCCAGCGAGGCGAAGACTGCGGGAGGCGTTCCTGGCGGAGCGGAACCACCCAACCTCCGGGCTACGCAGAAACCGATTTGGCGGCATCTCGCTCCGCAACGAATCTCAGCGCTCACCATCACCCAGCCCACCATGCTCTGCGCAAGTAAGATCCCCTTGCTTCCAAGGCCAATATTTACGGTCGATCCAGTACTGACCCTTGTTTTTAAAATATCTAGTCTCCGGGGAGGCTCCCCAAGTGCCTGTTGTTTCGCCCAAAAGCGGTATGCTTACCTCTTGAGCCTGTAGCTTTAAAGCAGCTGACCTAGAAATAGGAAATGTTTTTGAAAAGCGCCTTATTGAGGCATATATTACGGAACATGGAAAGGAGCCGGTTACAGGCGAAGAGCTTACCATTGAGGAGCTCGTTGAGCTGAAATCCGCACGCGTTGTTCGCCCTCGTCCACCAACATTAACTTCGATTCCGTCCCTACTTGGTGTATTTCAGGAAGAGTGGGATGCGTTGGCGCTAGAAACATATAATTTGAGGCAGACTTTAGACCAAACAAGACAAGAGCTTAGCACTGCGCTGTATCAACATGATGCTGCGGTTAGAGTGATTGCAAGGCTACGGAAAGAGAGGGATGATGCGCGCGATGCTCTCTCAAAAATATCTGTGGGTGCGGGGCGTGCTCCGACTAATGGCGATGCAATGCAGGTGGATAGCACCGGCATTCCGGCGTCCGTGATCGCACGAATTGACGCGACCCAAGAACAGTATGATAGCTTTTCCGCTACGCTTCTCTTTGCCCAATGCTAACTGATACCTCCAAAGCCTCTCAAAAACACGCCGCAAGCGTCCTATTCCTGAAGATTGGGCTACCAACGAGGTGATACAACAGTTCAAAGTTGTTGCTACTTCCGACTCACTTTATCCTGGTGGAGACTCTTTGTCGCTCAATGAATCTGGAGAGTTAGCCTTGGTTGGGGGTGCTGATGGAGTCGCAGGTGTATACTCGTTTTCTAAACACTCTATCCTCTTTTCTTTGAAAGGCGGTAGTGGCGTTATCACCGATACAATGTGGGTTGGTGAGAAAGCAGTTATTTCAACATCTACTGGGCTGGTAAAGGTGTTTGATGGAGAATCCGAGATCGCAAGCTTCCATTCACATGCGGGAGAAGTGAAAGCTCTGGCAAAACATCCGACCGGAGATCTTTTGGCCTCCGTCGGCGTTGACCAGAGCTATGTGCTCTATGACCTTGCCTCATTAACAGTTGTTGCGCAAATTTTCAGTGATTCTGGTATGACAAGCCCACAAAAAGTTCAAAGTTTATTTGCTAATGGACCCGACAGGATTACTGTCTGCCCAATTTCACCCCGATGGCCATCTACTAGCCGCAGGGGCCACTGATGGACAGATCAAAATATTCGATGTTAAGACCGGCGCAAATGCCGCGACTTTTACGTGCCCAGGGCCTGTCAAGGCTATATTCTTCTCGGAAAACGGAACTTGGCTCGCATCAGCTACTGAGGCTTCGTCTAGCGTATCTATCTGGGACCTTCGCAAGTCCGATGTGGTAAAAGTGCTGGATGTTGGAAACCGGGTGGATTCACTCTGCTGGGACTACACAGGACAGTTTCTGTTGACGAGCGGACCTCACGGCTTGACTGTGCAGCACTACTCAAAGTCGGCCAAATCGTGGAGCGAGCCTCTGCGCAGTGCTGTGCCTGCGATCTCAGCCGTCTGGGGCAGATCGGCGAACAGCATTGTCGCTCTTAACGCCGACGGGGTTCTGACTGTAGTGGGATCGGAATGATGTTGGAGCAATTCTGAAAAGCGGATTGGAATCATGTATGTAGCTATATGCAGGCGGGTTTATTTATGTAATGCAAGGGATTGTGTGGACTGCAAAGAAAAGCGTCTTCTTTGATCTCCATCGCGCCACCGGAACAAGCCGACTTTGGCTCCTTCGCCAGGGGCCTAGATTTCACTATTTGATGCAATGGACCAGCCCAAACCTAGGGGTTGGCTGGTTGTCGCCTCCGAACTTTGGCGCTGCTGGAGATAAGACTCGGCTGCAACCAACTCATCCTCCCCAACTCCTCTTCTGACCTCTGCATCTCCCCGCCCTGCTTTTCTGGCTGTGTTTTTGATTTTCAAAGCTGTACCATATGTTTAAAAGCTATATATCATGAACAGGGCTCCGACAATACAATTCTTGACCTCACCGGCGTCGAGAAAGGTGAGTTGCAGTCGTTGGCAACCCTTGCTGCGGGGGCGGCATCTGTGCGGCACTGCTGCCGGCCCATGGGAAAATTGCATACTGACCGGATTACTATTTCTCTTCGTGATTCTAGCGCCGGCACGACGAGATCTCAGACAGCGAATCACCCAGGCCCACGCCAGACGATCCCAACTCCGCCGGCAATAGCCAGTCATCAGTTCCACAGCTTCCTCCACTTCCGACCATCAGACGCCCTAGAGACGGATACGATGATAGAAGACCGATCATGTCTACAGGGCTTCCCCCTCCACCTCCTTCATACATGCCACGCCGGCCGCAACGAAATGTCATTGATTTGACGCAAGAAGATCACAGTGTTCTGAGACCGCCCCATACTGCCGAAGGCCGACCCCCGGAACGCAGCCAGACGGGAGCCACCCGGCCTCCGCGTTTTGGTCGGGATATCATGGCAGATGTGGTAGATTTAGAACAAGGACCAACGACCAGCATCCAGCAGTCGAGCCCTGACGTTCAATGGCTTGGTTCTATCTCACGAGAAGCTGGATCTAGATCGGTGAATCCTGCCGCAATCTTTCCTCAATACGACGGTCCATCTCAGCCCATGTTATCCGATGATGCACGATTTCTCCCGTCATCCGATTCCAGGCCCCGACAACCTCCTACACACCGCCCGCTACCTAACCCCCTTCCCAGTGAAGTTGCATGGAGGGCAAGGGATTTATTCGGCGCTTTTCACCACGCCATGAGGCCATTCTGGATTGGCGAGAGGCCCAGCCAAGGAATAGATCTTACACATTTGGATGTCACTTTTGTTGGTTTGGATCGTTTTGAACCACAGCGCACGCCAGCTTCTCCAAAGTACGAAGCACCCCCGGCACCTTCGAAGGGGTTCACAAGGACCGTGGGTAAAGACGACGTTATTGTATGCCCAAATTGTGACCACGAGCTTGGATCTGGAGACGAACCACTTCGAAGGCAGATCTGGGTGGCAAGACCATGCGGACATGTTTGTTCTCCCTTTCGAATACCAATGTCACAGATGCTGATATTATGCTATTACAGGTATACTGCGGCCTCTGTGCCACCAATCGAGCGGTTTCTCGGGGCAAAAAGGCCACACCTGTGAAAACCAAGCCTTTTGCGAAATGTGTTGTTGTTGGCTGTGGAAAGCCAGTGAGCTCGCCCAAAACTATGATCCAGGTCTATTTATAATAGCCGTTTGCTTTGAAACCTTCCCATCGTTTTATACTGGCATTTGAGATTCCACTATGCATTTCTAGAGCGGAGTTGGAAAAGAGTAGCGGGCAGTATGGCGTAGGCTAAGCGTGTATCTGATATTTTTCCTGTTCGGGCATGTTTCATAAGAGCATAGGTTTCTCATAAGTAACCTGACCGGCCCCTACCAGACTAACTTCAAGTCGAAAACTAAGATTAGAGCTGCAACATATCGTTACCTCATATTTGCAATAATCTATAGACGTATATGCAACTCTCGTATAGTACATAGAATTCGGAAGAAATGGTAAGGTTACAGCACACGAAACTCCAGACTCCAACGCAAACAACGGCCTCAGGAATGTAAGAAGCAAGTATCATACTTTTTTAATATCCCCGTGATAAGGATCCCAGATACCACGGATGCTTTGGTTCATACTAGCAACAGCCTGCCGGACTAGTTTGAGTTTCTCTCCACTGGCATTTTTTAAGATGTTTGCTTTCTTAAGGATCTGGTCTTTCTCAAGATTTCGTACACAAATAACCTTCTCGCGGCCATTTATGTAGTAACCCCTGACAACCGGGTGCTTGTGTGGTCGGGGGGAGATGCGAATCTCAATCTGGGGGTTTTCGGCGGCGAACTTGGGGAGGGAATGGCGAAGAAAAGAGCTGTCGACGAGGCATATATTAGGACTTAGGAATAGTTGAGGTTTCAAACGGGCAATGACATACTTCATGCCTCTTGAACTTCCAGCCCAATCGCAATAGTGAAAGTCAATACGTTTGCACTGGAGGATAAATGCAGCGACGCCATTCTGAGCTCATGGTTAACTAAATCTCTCTTCATTGAAGATACCTTGGGCAAAATGCTTACCTGGCTTGAAGCTAATGTTCTCACTGCCTGAATCGGCATATTCAAAAATATCCTTCTCAGTACCCTATTCAGATTAAATTGCTTGCCCGCGTGAGAGTGATCTCTGAGATTTTGGGGAAGCAAAGTTGAAGCAGCGTGGTTGGCTAGAAAATGCAGCACCGCACTTTTCCCAACCTGGATAGGCTGTATTCATGGACGTCGGAGTAAATATAAATCCGATACAAAACGCTAAACTTAAAACGGACCAACTAGTCCTTCACCATACATCACGTGAATGGTAAGGTCTACCATCAACGGGCAGTCTGAAGACGTGTTTTCAGTCATCATTGTGAGGGCCCTAGGCTTGTCTGGGACGTGGCTCTCATTCTATATTTTACCCTTCGTATAGGATTAATGCCGCGACAATGACGGACAAACTCCCTGCCAACCTCCTCGCGCTGTTTGCACCCCGTCCGCAGCTCAAGTATCTCAAACCTATTGATCGCGCGCCGGAAGACATCAAACCGAGTGATATCGGTGGCATTGCGCAATACCTCGATGACCTTCAAAGCTATAGCGAAGAGGTGCCATATAATGCAACTGAAAGTTGGCTTCAACGAAAGGCACGACAGAAGCTCGAGAAAAAGGAACAGCATGAAAAATTCCTTAGCCAAGGCTTAGAGAAATGTATGCAGCTTTTACTCAAGGCTTTTCAATACTTATCCTTATCTAAGTATACGGTGCTAACAGATTATTTTCTTAGACGATCCTGCCTCCGACCCGCAAATAAGAGGCGATCCTTTCAAGACATTGTTCGTATCACGTCTGAGTTATGACGTGAAAGAAGGTGATTTGGAAAGAGAATTCAGCCGATTTGGCCCCATTGAGAGGGTATGTATAGGTTTAGTCATGAAATATTGAAGAAGTACTAATTTGTTGTTATCTAGATCCGAATTGTAGCAGCACCGCAGAGTGAGAACCCCAAAAAGAAGCATAGGGGCTACGCCTTTATCGTCTATGAACGTGAGAAGGACATGAAGGGTAATGAATTCCTGAGCGCTTATAACCCCCCCAATCCATTTTCCCCCTTCCTAGAGATCATGGAAACAGGTAATGTAGAAGGCATCACTGACGCAATGAGACTCGTTTAATAGCGGCATACAAGGAGACAGATGGTATTCGTATCAAGGACCGACGGGTTTTGGTCGACGTTGAACGTGGCCGAACTGTTAAGGGGTGGAAACCAAGACGATTTGGCGGAGGACTTGGAGGTAGAGGATACACAAAGGCAATGCCTTCACGTCCAATGGGACCTGGTGGGTTTGGTCCTCCTTCTGGTCCAGGCGGCTTCCAAGGGAGTGGCTTCCGCGGCGGATTTGGAGGTAGAGGTGGATTTCGTGGTGGGTTCAGAGGCGATCGTGGATTTGGAGGACGAGGTGGTGTTGGATACCAAGGGGGAAGAAGCGGTTTTGGTGGTCCTCCTAACGGAATCAGTGCTGGACAGCCTCCCCCAAATGCTCCATCCGGACCCGGTGGTGCCCGCAGCGGCGGCTTTGGCTCTGATGACAGGCGTGGAGGTTATGAAGATAGATCCTACCGAGGAGGTTCCAGATATGATCGAGCTGGTGGTGGAGTCACCGGTAGCAATCGCGAACCCGTAAGATCTAGGGACACTTATGATCGGGACAGCCACAGGGACCGGGACCGAGATCGAGATCGTGAACGTGATCGTGACCGCGACAGACGAGACCGAGACAGCCACCGAGACCGTGACCGTGATAGGGATAGGTATAGCCGCCGTGATGACGAGCATTCTAGAAAGAGATACCACGATGGGGATGAATATGACGACCCTCGCAGCAAGCGAAGGTATTAACGACGTGAACATTTTTGTTCTCAAGGGTTTGTTGGTTGGTATCCTTCGAATTCTGTTCATCTCTCCGATACATCACAGGGTAATTGTCGCCAACGCCCATGACTTGTTATTCTGGAATTCCTACGCTACATCCGGGCACACGACCTTCGCTTTCCCGTGCTTCATAGCGGTTTGGATTTCTGAAGGCTTACTTGCTTTCGATGACGGGTTTTCTCTGGTCGGCATCGCTTTGCATTTTCATATGTTTCCAGTTTGACTATTTTTGATGAATTGTTTGTTCATCTTGTTTTTGTATGAGGGTAAGTATGTATATTATTTTGACCTGGCAAATATGGGTGAATAGGTGGTGCATTCCCCCTCGCGGGGCTCTAGGTAAGATTAAGGTAAGGCTGTTTGGCACTTCCAAGCACTCTTGATCCCATCGATCGTGAGAGAGCCCCCGTAAACGTCGTTCCAAGTTTGATAGTAACGACTTTCTATCCATTTTGTCGTATCACCAGAACATATATCCACATAACTACACAGTAATTTGGTAGAAACCCCTCCCCGCCCGTAGTAATAATATTGGAAAAACGACACCATGAAACTCCCAAATCCCAAACTCCCATGTGCATGCGATGACGAATCATGAAATATCAAAATTGAACTTTTAGTTGTCGACCTCCATATTCTCGTCTTTCTGGAAAGTTTTTACTTCGCCCGTCTCCCTGGTCCATTGAGCCTTCATCTCAACGTTGAACTCTGCAACCGTAATTCCAAATATTTTAAGTAAAGTAGTCTGCTTAGAATCCAGTGTGTCTCCGGCTTTGCATACTTGGTAGCCTCCTTCCATTTCTAAGGTCACCTTGCCTCTCACTAGTCGCGTGGGAACGCCGAGCTTGCGCAAGGTTGGTTCAACTGTATGGCTCAGTGGTTCATCGTGATCAGCTGGGATTTCGCCCCCGTGAGCGTATACGATTCCTGACGGGATTGTGAACGAGCGTGGCGATATATTCCCGGCACGAGCGAAATCCATGGGGTGGAATGAGGAGAAGTAGTCAAGAACGGATTGCGGGGAGCGGGTGGTGAAAAGGAGACCCACGGCGCCAGAGAGGAAAGGGGAGAGTTTTTCGAGATTTGGAGCAAAAGCTGTTTCAGGGGAAGTCCCCAGGGCGACAGCCATTACTTTGGTTTTGCCGAAAAAAAGGCTGGTGTTATTAATTAGTAACTGTTGGTGTATAAAGTAAATACATGGAGCTATTCACATACCGTCCATCGTTGGAGAATTCCGTTCGTACATCTTTCAAGTATGTGTTTCGCATATTATCTACTGAAAACACAAAGAGGTAATCATATTTCGACACAGCCTCCTGTACGTTGGCGTGCAGCCGGCGAGTCTGTTCTTTGTGGGATTTCTTGGTGACTTTTGACTCATGGACGATTTTTGCCCGTTTGGATACAGGCATTATGACCGATCTGTTGGTATATAAGTGATGCCTCAAAATCCTTCGGGCAATGTCGAATCTCTGCAAAGCGGGAGTATGCTGAAGGTTGCCGATACGGTGTTAAAGCTTCTTTTTTTTTGGGAATTTTTGATAAAAAAAAGGAACTAGTCTAAATCAGGAACCATGCTATGATTAGATAAGCAATTTGAGTACCTATTGACAATTGACGACGTAACCAAATCTCGCAACGCAAAAGCATATTTTGGCCATCGAGCCGGATGTTTACACGGTTTATCCTCCGTGAGAAGATACTTCCGAAGCCTTTGGTCTAATATATCTTTCAAAATGCTAGATTTCATGGAGTACATCCAGCTTGCCTTTGATGATGCCACATGTTGGAACCGAAATAACTCGTACACTGCGCTCACAGATACTGCAAATGGTATTCATGTTATTTTCGAGATGGGCCCTCATTTGAAACTAACTCAGCCTTTTCAGCTCTTCTTGACTTCTATATCCCTGAACGGTTTCGCGTTCATCTTTCGTCCCTTTCAACCCCTCAATTCGCAACCGCCTATACCTTGGGCACAGTAGGGCTTATCGACGGCTCAATATCCTACCTCTTCAGTACTCTGCCCCTTAGTGGTACACCCAGTAGAAGCACCGTAATTCCCTTACGGAGATTAGTACCAGGATATAAGCAGATCTATCCTCCCTCGGCTCCTGCACCTTGGGACCCTATTTGGGTTGGGGATAGCACTGCAAACGTAAAAGATGATGGAATAGGGGAGAATAAACGAAAAGAATCTCTATTTCATGCCACACTGCACCTACCCCCTCCTACAACCCTGAATGGCTTATTTCTCCGCAGGCTATCTCCTACAACTCGATTGTCACTGGCAATATGCTCTACTCAAGCAACGCAATTGTCCAAGTCTATTCCGCAAGCCTCGGTCCTTGGCCAGCTATCGCACGATACTGGAAAATATAGCGCTGAACTTTTATTTAGCACCGACAATGCTCTGTTGGGGTTTAAAGGGCTTTGGAATTTCGGACTCGACCCTAGAAACACGGTGGACGGGAACCGCTTGAAAAGGTCGTTTCAATCGGCTTCGCTGATATCTGCTGGTGGGGAGATGTACTATTCACCTCTTTCATCGGTCGTTGGTATTTCTACGGGCATACGATTTACCACCTTACCGCCGGCTTCAGAGGCTGTACACTCTCCCTCATCGCCTGCGCTCCCAGCACCATCCCCAATATCAACATTCCCGTATACCTTAACTCTTACTTTGACGCCTCTTACTGGCTCTCTTTCGACAACGTATTCGCTTCTCGCCTCACCGAACCTAGCATTTAGTTCTCGGTTTGGGTTTAACGTATATAGCTGGGAGAGTGAAATGGTCGCTGGATGTGAATTATGGAGGCGAAAAAGAAAATCGTCTCAAAGAGATAATCTCGCCTGGGCCAAAAGAAAGATGGGTTTATTATCTCCGCTTTATACACCACCAGCAGCCAACAATGTTGGTCGTGGCACTCTTAGTGTGGTCGACGAATCTGACTCGGTCATAAAGCTTCGAGTGGACCAATCGTTAAATTTTAAAGTACTCTGGGAAGGGCGAGTAAAAGACCTCCTAGTCAGCGCGGGAGTAGGACTCGGACCGTCAGCTACCTCCATTTCACCGTCCGCTGGTAGTACTACGTACGGCTGGACCAGCGTTGGTGTATCTGTACTATATTCGACATGAACAACATCTGATACCTATTGACAATGGAGGATCAAGTATGCAACACAAAAAACTGTGTGTTGTAAGTATTTTTCTCTTCTATCAGAAGTGACGAAGATACACCCAAAAATTAAGGTATGTTACAGCAAAATATGTCGCCAGTATGTCTGGATCATTAGCCAAGGTTTGCACATTCTGGTACTTTTATCTATCGTCTAAAGACGAGCGTTGATAATGTCAACAACTGGAACATTGTTAGTGACTTGTTTGTGTTTGGCGGCGGGAGGGACCTTACAGGCAGGCTTCAAGCTAGCACCACCAACCAAAAACCCGTCAACATCGTTTTCTTTTGCAAGCTCCCTGCAGTTTTTCTCGCTGACACTACCGCCGTAGATGATACGAAGGCTCTCAGCAACGGAGGAAGAAACATTTTCTGCGATATACTTGCGAATGGCGGCGTGAACTTCTTGGGCTTGCTGTGTCGTGGCGACTTTTCCGGTGCCAATGGCCCTATGTTACCAATATCACGTTAATGGAGGAAAACTTAGACAAATGATAAACCAGAGGAACGCACCAGACAGGTTCGTAAGCAACAACGATCTTAGACCAGTCTTGCTCGCTAATCTTAGAAGTGACCGCTGCCAGCTGCCTTGTCACCACTTCAACAGTCTTGTCAACCTCACGCTCCTATTTCGCGCGAATATTAGATAATGTGCCCCAAGAGAATGAGTCTATAGATACCGTACCTCGAGGGTCTCTCCAACACAAAGGATTACACCGAGTCCACCGTCAATGGCAGACTTAGCCTTGCGTCCAACAAACTATGGGGATCATTAGATGTCAACATAAATAGACATTGAACCTCTAGAATAGTGATAAAGGCTTACATCGTTATCTTCTTTGAGAATAACTCTTCTCTCGCTGTGTCCTACTAATGTCCATGCAATACCACATTCATTTAGCTGCTCGACGCTCAGTTCACCAGTGTAGGCTCCCATTGGCTTATCAAAAACATTTTGGGAGGCGACGCCGATTTTGGAATCGGCTTTGCTACGGGCAAGAAGAAGGTAAATGGAAGGCGGGGAGACGACGACTTCGGTGTTGGGGTCAAGGTTGGCAGCATTAAGATTGTTAATGATATCGGTAATGGATTTCTGAGTTCCATTCCTGCGTAAAGGCACGGTTTTGTTAGTGGAATGGGCGAGATTTCTGGTACCCTTGTGCGCGAGGAGTGTTGCGGCTACGGAGTACTTACATTTTGAAGTTGCCGCCAACGAAGAATTTGCGAGCCATGATTGCTGAATTGGGTCGGTGGTCAAGGTTAATTTTCTGGAAGAAGTGGTGCTAAAAGATGAGAGGCCTTTGATTTTTTCTGGTGAAATTTTGCTGTCCGTTGAATTGGGCTTCTCATGGCGGGGGAGGGGCAACTACGGAGTACACGGGCGGCAGAACTCGGGAGCGCGCCAAGCATCACCTGCGCATTCAGCCCGCTCACCACACCACCTTTGCTTACTACGACTAACATAAACTCTACAATACCCTCGCGATGCCAGCTGCCGAACGCCCTTTGGCTTTATATATTTAACTGCGATTCTTGCTCACAATGTTCCGATGCCCTCGACCCCTTACCAGGTGTCAATGTGGTACAGATTTTTCAATTTAGCAAATTGCTGAAAAGGAGCCATGAAAATGCGGCATAAAAATAGCAGAGAAAAATTGTACATACATACTGGGAGCATGAATACATGCGAAACATAATCTGGCTATGGTAGACGTGTCTTCAAAACGAAAAGATTCCCTAGAAGCGGTCTGTGTTGAAAACGAAACGCAACAAGAACTCCGTTTGTATATGAAACCATCCAACAAGAAGCCGGGAAACCCCTTGTTTTGTTGAAAACGATTCCAATACAGCACCCTGTTTTCCTTGTAAAGGTATATGGATCCCTTTTCAAGAATTGCGAGCAAAATAATATTATATCAGAACGGGCTGATGTGAGAAAAGAAAAAAAAAAAAAGGAGTTCAAGAAAACGACCGTTTCTTTTCCAAAATAAAGGAGAGTCCCATCAAAAAGTCCTACTCATTACAGTGGTATACATATTTCCCCGAAATAATGTTTTCATGGCGAAATCAAGCGTATACAGAATATAAGAGAATAAAAAGAATATAAAAGATTCACCAATGGGGGCGGCGTTGCGCCCCATTGTACCCCAGCTCGCGATGGCGAGGAGCTTCCAGCTTAGAATGGCGCTCTTGCTGGAATCGTTTCATACGATCAAGCTGATCGTATTCTTCCAGGCTAGTTCGCGGAGGTTGGGGCCGCTGAACTGGGTCTAGGTTTGACTCACGGGAACCAGCGTTCCGCTTGGGAAGTTGAAAGTTGATTTCTTTTGTATCGGGGCGCGTTTTCCAAAATGGCTCCCTCTGACGCTCCATTTCATCCCGTTCTCGTTGCCTGTCCCGAAGAATATGTTCAGTTATTTCTGGATATCGAAATGAAGATTGTCCAGTTGTGGAAGTAGATACTGATGGAGAGCAGGTATCATATACCACTCTCAACGGAGGGCGACGAGGATGTGAAACTGAAGCAGAGCGTGTCATATCACTTTTCCGTGTGCTTTTTGCTGGAATCAAATCCACTTCACCACGTCCCTGTAAGCTGTCTCGTGTTCGTGAGCCAACGTTGGCTGGGTATTTTGGAGCTGGGCGACGGTGGGTTCGATAGGACTTCTCATGTTCGCCCCTACTCTTCGATGAATGGCGTGATCCACCTTCTTGGTTGCCTTTACCATTCCTGAAATCCTCCACTATAAAAGAACCATCCGTTTCTGACGAGTCATCGGGAAATTCAAAGAGGTCAGAGGCATCATCCGCATTGCTACTATCAACCTCAGGCCATTGATCAACACACTGCGTTTCATTTCGCGAACCTGTTTTCCCCAGGTTAATTATCTGGGGGCGGGTGTTGATTTGTTTCATCTGAGGTGTCTTTTCAGGAACTTGTGGCATGTAATTCTGCCTGGACACAGGGCTAGCAAATGCGGGCAGGGGTATATTTGACTGGAGTTGCGGTGGTGGGCCGTTTATAACGGGTAGACCCGCCGGCGCGTGAACTTGGCTCGATTGCTCGGTCGGTGGAAAGCTTCGGTTCTGGGGAGGTGGAGCATATTGTGGTTGCTGCTGAGGATGGGGATGGGGCGGAGGTTGCAGGGGTGGTGGATGATGTGGTGCAGGTTGGGACTGTGGAGGTGGGTGTGCATATGGTCTGGGGTGTTCGTTCGGTTGCTGCTGCTGCTGCTGTATGGGCTGTATGTGAGGTTCAGCGTGTGACCCATAAAATATATTCGATTGGGGGTGTCCTTGGACCATGGGAGGCCGTGGAGCGGTCTGTTGACGCTGGATGGTGACAAGATCACTCCCCGGCGCAGGATGCCGGGGTGGTGGGCCTTCTCGGCTGCCCTGAAACTGTGGATTAGCAGGGGATAGTCCTTGTCTGGGCTCGAATGGAGGCTCTTCTTGAAAGTATGTAGTTTCGTTGCGTGAAGTTCGGGGTGATAGCGAAGCCCCAGGCTTAATTGTTTTCTCGAGAACCAGGTTGATGGCAGTTGTGACGAAGTTTCTGACTAGCCCTCGGCGGCTGGCTTCTTTTGTGGTGATGCGGATGTAAACAACATTGTAGTTGAACCGGCCATCTTTTCGTTTTAATCCTTCAATCAGGCCATCAACTTGTCTTCGTTTAATGCGGCCTAAATTGTTATACGTCTTCGCGACGTTTGCTTTCTTTTGCTCCTTCACAAGGTTACTTAGTTCATCCTGGCCCAAGTTCATCTTCGACCTAGTAGCTTGCGACCAATCTGGGTCTTGGTTGGGGATCGAAGCACGGTATAGCGACCACCCTTGATACCGCTCTTCTTGTCCTGGATCCTCATCTTCGCTACTGTCATCATCAAAGGCACTATGGTCCCGCTGAGATTGTTTCCGTTCTAGTCTAGGATCAAAGCTGAGTCTTTGTAGCCGATTGTTAATACTGTCTATGCCTTGCGGATGAGCAAGATGATGTATATGGCTGCTAGGTCTGTGCGAGGCGTCGACCGGCGGGTGTGGAAATCGAGGAGGCGGCATGGGGATCCGCATGTCCAAGGCCTCATTCATCATGGCTACCACCTAACCGCGTACTTTGGAGGTGCTGTATCAATAAGCAATAAGGGCAAGAGAATAGCAGTGATGATGCTCCGCTGGTTAAAAGATAGGAGCAGAGGGTTGTCCGGCAGGCAATAAATATGCCGAAGCTCTGCAGGGTTGCAGGCTTCACAGCCTCGAAAACAGCCCATGGTTAGCGATAGCTCTGGAGAGACCAGCTCGTCCACGCTGCGCACATGAAAAACAAGGCGTATTTGTTCAAGGATGTTGAAGCCTCGTCCAGCCTTCTTGACGCAACACCCTGAATGTTCCACAATGCGGCTCAAAGAAAAGGCAGCCTTTTCTCAAGGTATGTTTATCAGCAGGGAGAGCGGGGTCATCTGAGAGGGGCAGGCTGAGGCTGGTTGAGAGCCTGATCATTGGGGAGGGGAAAATGGTTGCCTTACGAGAAGACGCCGCGGTCCGGCGGTCTATGGTTTGCTGCGGTCTGGTTGGCGAGGCTGGGGCGCAGGCCGGTAGCCCCACTGCGCCCTGTTGTGGTGCAAGGACAGCCCGGAGCACGGAGTAGTTACTCCGTATGGAGTACGGTCGCCGAAGTTTTGGCCCCTAGATCAATATTACAACTTCTGCCTATTCTCATTCAGCCTTGGCCTGCCTTATAGTAACACCAACATGGCAAGGATTACTAACAGCGGCCGCTTGCTCAGGTTCCTTTGGAAGGCTGGCACTACTGATGTGCCGGTATCATTGAGGTAGTAAGTCATGATGTGGTTGAAAGGCCTGTTGAGAGCCTCATTCCTTATTTCACAAAAATTGTTTAAATTAGGTAAATTATTCTTATTCCTTTCCCTGACTCCCTAACTCTCTGTGTGTTCCAATATCTTTGTGGACATAGGTCCCAATCACATGAAACACGCAGAACTGATGGCAAGCTGGACCCTTTCCATGGGAACATGCACATTATGAGTGAAAACAATCGTCTCATCTGCTCTGCCCGGTCGACAGGTTTGGTTTTTGAAGCCGATATACAATGGAGGAGACGAGCCAAAGAACCATTGGGTGAAGTGTGTTGAACCAAAGAAGAATGCCGATGATAAGAAGGATTGAAATCAATATGGCTTTGGAGAGCCGGAAAGACTGAGTATCGAAGAATGCCATGTCCAACACATATCTTGACCTCTATGTATTGGACATTGAATTGCTATTCTCTCTTCATCGCAGCGCAATCCAGGGGCATAATTCACTCGTCAGCAGACTGCATTATTGGAAATGATCTTTGTGGTGCACTCCGTATGGAGTAAAATACGGAGTTGCATCTTCGATAAATTGATACATTGTAGGGTTCCCATCGCGGAGGGTAGCCCAGAGAATTTCTTCTCCGTTAGAGGCACGACCGAATCCTTTTAAGATGGAAATTTAAAGGGCGTTCCTAGAGGAGGAAGTGATATTTGTCTGAGGCTGAGTCCCAACCAGTTACACTCTCTGAAAAATATAAGGCCCAAATGTATCGTATGAGCGAGTTCCCCTTAAAAACTTATCCTGTTAGCATCTGGTAACAATACATTATAGCTTTACTTACCATCATTATCTCTTTTGCTTCATACAGGAATAATTCTGGATAGAATGGCATACCTATCTTCCCATGAATAACCTGATGTTCCAGGCTTCTAGGCCTTTCGTCGTTTAGCCGTGACGTCTAAAAGACCACACCACTGCAGGACTAGTGATACTCTCATACTTAAGACCCTGCAGTCACTGCGCTTCAAATATAGGACTAGGATAGAGCCGGTCCCAATTTTTAGGAAACAGACGAATAGCACCCAAAGTAGAAATGGATGGAGGGTCTGTCTCAAACACAACAGAGATGTTCTGTAGAAAATAGTTTCAAGTGTATGTATTCACAGGCCAAGTCACGACAAGGAGTAGAGTACAGAAGAAAATTATGTTGATGGGTTTGGTTTGTTGAAAAGCGTGCCTCTGGTAGCATTGACTCCAGGCCCGAGCCGGTCATTGGCAACTCCATTGCGGGCCGCAACCCTAATCTGTGTAAGTCAGACTGAGTTTCAGGGGCAGACGGGGTTTGTTTGCGTTCCATCAAGTAAGTGCTACCACTCTCTTATGTATAAGAAATGTTGCACTTAGCTACCCAGTTAACTAAAATACTGTCGCTGAAGTCCACTGTGCGGAGAGAAAACCTTTCAGCAATAATAGGAGAAATCAGCACTATCTCACAGAATAAAAATTACAAATACGACTTACTGAATAGGACTGGTTGAAAAAGCAAGAAGCAACGCGGACAATTTAAAAAAGCAGATATGTCCTATCTCAAATCGCTTATAAGCAGAGAGAAAAGCAGGAAGAAGATATCTCCAACGCTTATGTGTTCTCGGAGCAGCATTCATTTGGGCTCTTATATTTGGCTATGATCAGTAATCCCAGGGTAGCGACCGATGAATCATTCTTTAAACAACACCCCTGAAATTGAGTAGCTAACTGAGTCATATGGAGAATAGGAAGGTAGATTAATTACCGCTTTTAAATAAGCAACCATTCCATACAGGGGAAGGGGTCTCGGAATCGAGATCCATTCGCCGCGTTTACTTGTGCTCCCCGCTGGCTAGTATGTAATCCGTACTTCAGAGCGATGAAACTAACGCTTGATGTAGTTTCTATTCGAAATAGTAACATTTTTACCGTATTTAGCCCAAATATGTCTCGATTATACCTAACATATCGTCTCTCTGGATAAACTCATTGCCATTGTATAGGTAACAGGTATATTCCCGACTAAGGCACACACCAATATCCAAACAGGCGATGGTATATGTAAAGGATCTGTGTTGGTTTTGTTAAAGAGCTGATACCCAGATTCCCCATTCACAGCCAGTAATGATGTGGGTCATAAACACGTTGGTAGCAAGGTTTGAAAGCTAACGGTTTTTTGGGGCAACACACCTCAAGTCATCTGCTACCTAGTATGTGTCACTGCATGACACGAGCATCCTGCTGCTCTGAGTTGGCGGGTAACACAGAGGAACTACTCCATGGGGGGTGATGCACATTATTAACACAGATGGCGGGCGATTTGAACTTCAACCGGATGTTGCAAATGCCCAAGATCCTGTTTTGCTCCCATGCACACAAGCCTGTGCAGGCCACAAAGCAATGACCAAAAGAGTCTTAATATGTCTCAAGTTTGGATGAGCAACGGTCCCCAACTAACACCAGAGATTTGTCGAAAATGCAGTACTTATCCTAGTTCAAGGCCACCTGGCGGGGTTGTTACTGAGGTTGGGCAACTGGTCTCCGTTTGCAAGGGTGGGAGAGCAGCTCTCGCTAACTAATTCCAAATATGCGTAGCATCGGTACAAACATGCGAATAGGACAACTCAAACGAAGCATGGCAGGGATGCAGCCGTCTAGGCGAGCGCAGTCTAATGAAAGGGTCTAGAAGGTCTGAAGGCGCCTGGAAGCATGAGCTGCATCCGCGATGGCTGTGATGGGCTGTCGCCGTGGTTGATGTCGCCGGTTCCAGGTGCCCCTGTCTTTCACGTGATATGTTTTTCCCACTCTGGGGTTAGCGCTTACGAGGGTTGGCCTTAGTCATCCGGGGATAACTGTTTACCCGAGCCGGACGCACTTGTCGCCCTGCCTAAACCACCAATCAACCTGTAACCACGGAGTCTGCCTGCAGCGATCGTTTTTGCAGATTGAACCATTCCATGATAGGATGAAGGAACCATCTAATTCGAAATAAAATGCTTATACAGTAATACCAACCCTTTTTTTAACCAGCCTTCTTCTGTCAAAACCGCCTTCAATGCGGCCCATCTTATGCCTCAGATATTAGCAGAACTGTGGTCCATCGATTAACCGCGGATGATTAAAGAAATCAGAATTCTTATTGTGATTCAAAGTTCGCCGTTTTAGCTCAGGTTCGTCGTTCCAGTGTCACCCTGCAGTGCATCACTTTCCTGGAACTCACAATTAAAGCCTAACTGCGAGTTCGCTCTATCCAATCAACCTTGCATATAAACGGCCGCGGTCATTCGACCCGGTGTCTTTTTATATTCTATGTTCCAGTTTTCTAAATTTACGGCCATGCAACCGGGTTTCCCAAAGCGGGCACTCGTTTATGAACAGCCACGGCTGTTGGCCATGCATGGGACTATAAATGGCCGAATATGTTAAACGTAAACGCCGATATTTAGACCTCTGGTCCCATCTGCATTTTCAAGCAGACCCTATTTTGATGGATGTCGCCGTTTGATCCTTGTGAGGTTTAAAAAAACACCGGGCCTCCATTTGTTGGGGGCATTCATCATGTTGAGACTTGTGGTAGTGCTGCTTGTCGCAATATGCCTGATACTGTGCCGAATAATTTATAACCTCTTCTTTCATCCCCTCCACAAATTTCCCGGGCCTCGCATAGCAGCTGCTACTACCTGGTGGAAAGCATATAAAGAAGTTTACTTACAAGAAACCATGGCTCAGGTGCTCTTCGACCTCCACAAACAATATGGTATTGTCATCACTTGGATTCTTCAGCCCTTTGTTCTCATATAGCTTTCAGGTGACATTGTTCGAATTGGCCCCAATGAGGTATATGTTCCCTGGCCAATATTGCGGGTACCTCTTATAAATTTTTAGCTTCATTTTGGGCGACCATCAGCGTTCCACGAAATATACAATGCCGCTCGACGGTGGGACAAGGACGAAGCTCTGTATGGCACACCTGGGATTCGATCTGGCTCCTTCGTCCTTCTCAAGTACCATCACGCGAAAGAGCGGCGGAATGTTCTACAACCAATGTTTTCCAAAAAGGCGATCTTGAACATCGAATATCTTGTATGGCGCAATGTAAGTAAGGAAAGCATGCTTCTACTTCTAATAAAACTAACAATTCAGGCAAAACATCTTGTCTCGTCTATGACAAATATTAATGCAGCAGGACAGTCGGTTGATCTGCTGTACGCCTTCCGCTCCTTTACTCTCGATACTATCATGTGCTTCACCTTTGGCACCTGTATGGGCGCTCTGAATTCTCCTGGATTTGCGGACCCTTTGATAGTTGCAATGAACTCTAGCTTACGTGCCCTTCCGATTTTGAAGAACTTTCCGCTCATCCGTAAAATTGCCTACAGTATACCACACCGATGGATGATGAAGATGCTTCCAGGCAGCAAAAGTCTCGCCCCAAGAATTTACCACGTGTGGGCAATAATACAAGACCAATTAGATCAAATACTGCAGGACCCACGAAAGCTAGACGAGGCGCCCCACCAAACTATCTTTCACCAAATGTTAAACCCAGAAGCCCACCGCAGCAAATCACTCCCAAACCACGACGAGTTGCAGGAAGAAGGTGTCACGTTGATATTCGCGGGTGCAAGCACTGTTGCAGATGCAATATTGATAGGACACTGGCACTTGCTCAATCAGCCGAAGCTTCTCCGCAGACTAAAATCGGAGGTTTTAGCTGTATGGCCTGACATATCGAGTCCTCCTTCTTTAGAAGACTTGGAAACGTTGCCACTCCTTACAGCAACTATTAAGGAATCCCTACGGCATATCCCGTCCGGCGTATCACTAACACGTGTTGTTCCTAGCTCGGGTGCTATGATATCCGGTCAAAAGATTCCTGCGGGCGCGATAGTCGGCATGGCCATACTCCATGTTCACTTTTCCGAGGAAAAATTCAAAGATCCTTTGAGTTTTACCCCAGACCGCTGGCTGGAACAACCTGACTCTGCGAATCTTGACCATTGGTTGGTTCCGTTTAGTAGAGGGCCGCGAATGTGCTTTGGGACAAACCTGGCTTGGTGCGAGTTATACATAGCATTCGCCACGACGATACGCCAGTTTGATATGGCGATAGATGGAACTACGCCCCAGGATATGGAATGGAGGGAGTGTATCGCTGCGTACTATCCCAGGCGGCATTTGCATGCTTGGTGCCAGCCAACTATCCCATGATACGGGGCCAATGAGAAGTGTCTGGAGCCGAAGCTGCGGGATGGAATACCCGGCATAATTCGACCCACAGCCAGACGGCAAGGCGTGGGGGTTTCCAATAACATAGTTTTATACACGTGCGTTAGAAATATAAGGCGTACTTTGTAGCGAAAATGACCAATCTTGGTTTACCTGCTAGAGAAGCTAGTCTCCTCTCATTGCTGCTCATTTGCCGGCTGCGCAAGGCGAGATCGTACGAGTAGACGTGGCCGGAAGAGGCCACCTGAAAATGAGGGGTGCTTGGCCGGCCTAGTTAACTCTTGCCGCTAAAACGCGGCACGGCGCGGGTGCTCGGAGCCAAGGTGTTCCTTTCAATATGGGTTCTGGAGAAGGCTTGAATGCACGGTGCTCCAAGCGTCTAATCGGCTCGACATAGCGCACAGTGCCTAGCATCCCCATACTCCGTACATACGAAGCCATCTCAAAGAATTTAGGTTCGTGCGCGAATCCTGAAGGCATATATCCAAGTATTCCCCATATTGGCTATGGCATGGCATCGCTCCTTTCTACCAGCTCGTCCCAATAATATGGCCCGAAATCAAACATGTACAAGCAAAATAAATGGCGCATACGAGGCTGAAATAGGAGCCCAGGCTGAGGTGTAGGAAGGCATAGTCATTGGCATTATTGATCCCCAGAATGAAAAATCCATATGTTGAGATAAGACCCGCAAGCTTGCGATGATGATGCAGTCAGCGTGGCTGTATACATTGTGCCTTGACGTTACTTCGTATTCCAAAAATAATGACCGCAGCTAACCAACAAATATGTTTTTAATCTTCTTCCATATCAACTTCCCTTTGTTCGTCTCCGGGTTGTCCTCCTCTTCTTCGGGAGAAATCTCGCTGAGTGCCCTTCGTCCCGTCCAGATATCCATATCGGCAAGTTTCACGAACACTGTTTTCTTGTAGAATTTCCAGAACACAACGAAGATGACAAATATTGGCAAGAGAACATAGTTTATAACGAAGTCGACAGGTTTGAACGTGCCTACAAAAGCCGTGTATCCTTGGAAAAAGATGAGGACCACGTTGGCCGCGAGCGCAAAGTAGGTTCCGTAAGGGTAAAGAGCGGCTCTGAAAGGAAGGCTTGCAGGGTCCTCTCCCTGCAGAGCAAGAGCATTTCTGAATCGGATGTGCGTGATGCAAATGGTGGCCCAGACCAAGAAGGTTGACACTATTCCATCTTAGTAACTGTTCAATTTCAAGGGGTGTCCATAGGAAACAGAATATTTCAAGATGTAGCGGATTTCTTACCACCAGATAAAGTGATCAAAGCACTGTAGACTCTCCCTGCGCTTGAAGATAGCGACAAAAATGCAATACAAGCAAATAGATTGGATGTGAGTAGTGCAACCCACGGTACGCCCCGTTTGTTGGTTCGGCCGAGAAAACTTGGAGCTTTTCCCGTGCGGCCCAGGTACATCAGTGTACGTGAAGAAACATATAGCGAACTGTTGCCTGCTGATATTACGGATATAACAATTAAGGCGTTAATCAGGTGCGCACCCGGGACTATGCCGGCATCGGTCAGAGCAATCGTAAGCGGTGACTGTGCGGTCTTGGAGCCAGATGCAAGAAGGCGCTTGTCATTGTATGGCATAAGAATTCCAATAAAAAACATCATTCCTGTATTGGTGAAAGTTAATACTAAGCTCGTCTCGAAGATGGCTAGGTAAGAGCGAACTTACCGACGTAGAAGATTAATATACGCCAAAAGACCTGTCTAATCGCACGAGGGACTGCTCTCATAGGGTCAGAAGACTCGCCAGCGGTGATACCCACCCTGTTTCTGTTAGAAAGCTGATGCTTAGTGTTGGAGCATACAGTGCTACTCACATTTCGGTTCCTGCATAAAGGGTTCCTGCTATGACGAAGGTTCGTGCAACTCCATTTATAGAGTCTGCGAACGCCCCTGGGTCTTCCCAATATTTGAACCCAATGGTGCGACCACCAATTCCACCGCTGCTGATGGCAATGGCCAGGATGAAAAAGATCGTAAGTGAAATTATTTTAATCCTGGGAAGCATTAATTGAATCTCCCAAAGATGAAAGGGAGGAGTCTCATACAATGCTAGCCAAAACTCGACCTCTCCAAAGACCAAGATACCCAGTTGAGACAGTAGAAGGAACAGAAACCAGTACATCAAAATCCATGCCCACGGTGGGACAACCTGCGTCCAATATCCCATTACAAGGGACAGCGCATTGTATTCATTGGCTAGGACCTGCAAATGAGGCGATTCGTTGAGAAGGACATTACTGAGCAGGGGGAGCGAATGGTGTCTCTTACAGTCACCCACAGATACCAATAAGCCCAGCCGAGGCCAAAAGCCAAGGAATCATCAACAAATCGGGCTGAATAGTCCGTAAAGGAGCCTGTTACGGGTATAAGTGTGGCTAACTCTCCGAGGGCTTGCCTGAAAGAACATGGCATTAGCTGGCTGCCACCCGTGGAGTAACATGGGCTATCAGCCCTAGGAGGGCGAGGCAGACATGACAAAGAAGACGATGATGCCAACAAACGAGAAACTGATCAGGATTCCTGCAGGTCCCGCAAGATGTAAGGCATTTCCAGAGCCGACAAGGAGACCAGGGCCGATGATGCCTGGTAGTCAACCGTTAGGTAAGGTGGGAAGCACAGTGTGAGGATCGAGCATACCTCCGATGGCGATCATTTGCAGATGCCGTGACTTCAGTTTTCTGTGTAGGGGTGCCGATGAGGTTTCACCGGCATCGCCGCCCGGCAGCGACCCATGCTCGACATGCTCGCGCGAGTTGAGCTTCGACAGGCCGTCGGTGTCCGTACCTTTGGCAGCCATGATGGGTACGGGCGCAGCGACTGGACATACGGGGGCACAGAAAAGATTTTAAGTAGACGGCAGGAGACCCTCCTCCTAGACTATCTGCCAGAAGAACCGCGGGGGAAGATAGAGTCCTATAAATATACCATCGGGGAAACGTGATGCATTGTATACGGATTGTGACCCCCAGGTGGAAACAGTAGCACCAAGCTTGGGGGTGCTCCAGCGATCAGCCAAAGGCTAACCACACCGTCAAATGAGCACGCCGGCCGGTGCAAGGAAGCAGGCGATCTGCCTCACCGAGTCTCAACGGAATGGCATCATTGGCGCCAAGGTTGCGTGCGCCAACAAAAAGGAGGCGGACCGCCTGCAAAGTTCGAAACCAGAAGATGAAACGGGACAAGAAGATTCTGCGAAAGCCTATCTACAGTATCTTCAATCTGTATCGGTTGTGTCTGACCGGGGTGGGGTGCTTCGATATCAAGGCGTCGAAACGCCTCAATTTGCCACTCTGGATGCCGAGTATGTATACAGAGGATAGAAGGGCGTGCATACTACTACTGTAGGACGCATCATGGCCTACTCCGTACCCTGTTGAGATATACAGACAAGCACTGCTTCTCCTGCAGCATCTCTACGGCCCCCGCAGATTTAGCGCTTGTTGGCGGTCCGCTAGTCACAATCAAATTCCCCCAGCGGCTTTATCTTTCCTCAGCAGACCAAGACAATATGATGTTACAGCCCTCAATTGCGCAGGGCTGTTACGCGGAACCGAAGCCGTTCATTCAATGCGCGCATTTTGATCATAGGACCTTCGGGGGTGTGAATGCCCTGTCCTTCAGGGTCCGTCGCACCCTGGTCACCTCTCTACACGTCGGTCTCTAGACGGGCACAAGGGACAGCAACAAGCTTTTGAATGTGATTTGGCAACTGCAGTTGCAGGCAATCTCCGATGGTGCACGATTGCTAGTATTATTGAGCTGTAGGAGAGAAGCTGCAGAGCGGCCAGTGCATCCTTGAGAACAAACGGTCAACCGTACTCCGTATACGCTTCCACTATGGAGTCTGAGTGTATCTACTCACGGCGCGCGGACGCAAAAGGAAGCGCAGTGATACACGTATGCAATCGCAAATTCCAGCCGGCAGCTAAATACTACTCCATATGGAGTACACGGCGCGATTTCGCACTCTCAATAGTGGACAGGCCTTGGAAAATGGTAGGATTCGAGAGCGTCACTGGCGCATAAAGTCCAACGGTTGCCTTCGTGTTTGCCATTTTAATATTATTATTGCACCGAAACGAAGGATCCTCAAAACACTCGAATTGAGTTTGCTTCCCGATGGATACTTGATAGTGAGACCTTAGATACCTCCCTCCAGTCTTGCGGATCCACTGCCTGATGTTCAGTGTGCTGCGAGTACGTATGCTGCACCATGGGTAAGTAGTGGTTAATTATAATTAGCAAGGCCTCCGCTTTCTGTGGGCATCTTCAGAACGGGAGACTGTCACCCAAGCTCCCTCAAGCACTCGTCGCTCCACGACCGCTGGATGTCGCGCATCGCTTGTGGCTCGTTGCAACCGGCCTGGTCCCGGCCGAAGGATTCCCAGCGCGTGGCCGGGCCCCACTCATGTGCGCGGCGCCAAGCTACATACACTAGGCGGAAGTGGGTTCCGCTAGCCCGATAGGGAGGTGCCCTAGCCCTAGCTTGATCATGTGCAACCGGCGCGCGGTGCCTCTCATTGGCTGTACGTCAGCTTCGAGATGCGTGACAGTAATTGGCTGTTATCCGAATGTTTGCAGTGCAGGCAAACACGGCCCCTGAGCAAACATCCCCAAACTTGCCAACCGTGGTCTGTGTGTTCGGCATCACAGCTATCGCCGGCCGACCTCCCAGCAGCGCATAACACCGTCGCCGATCAAGCTCGGCAACTTGTCCAATGAGAACAGACCTCAAAATGTATCATCAATCCCATTTTAATGGGTGCAAAAAGACCACTTCGGCTCTTACTGAACCAAGCTTTGGTAGCTCCTCGGCTACTGGCACGTTTTGGCTGGTTCAGCCACTGCAATTGCCCCCTCAGCGTCTCCTGTCCCGCCGTGAAGGATAGAATGAGGAGTCGCCATCAACCGGCGCCCTCCACTTGAGAGCGGCTCCATATTGCTACCGGTAGTAATATGGAGATAAGAGCAACCGTTGGGCCGGGCTCCACGGCTGGAGCTATCCTAGCTTGCTTTGGCCCATCTTGTTGATGTATTCAAGCTTCTCCAGTTTCCCCATACCTTCCCTTTCGGCCCATTCCTTCGCGTGTTCCCGATGATCTGGATACTACGGACACTTGTTCGGATAGAATCCATCGTTGTTATTCATTCGCCCACCTTGCCGAGGGGGAGCGGGAGGATGGGGCATAACGTTTGAAGGAAGCTTCTTTAAGCCGTGATCAAGCAATGGAGAATATGCTGGCCGCGACCTTATTAGAGCATCTAGATCCCCGATTTGCAAGTCAGGAGCCGTCAATAGCGGCTCTCTGCCTGATTCGTTCCCCTCCCTCAAGGCTGCAAGCTTTCTTCAAGCTTTGCTGAACTGTTGTCAATCCCTGCATTTGCCCACGTTTTCTCCGCATCCCATATGCACAATTAGGTTGAAGGCTTTATGACGGGTTGCCGATATGGAAATGGTGCTTGGCTACTTCGTCAAAGCTTGAGGGCGTTGTTTGAGCAAACCCAATGCCATTTGTTCTGTATTTGCTCCCTCGTCTTTGGTTAGAGTTAATAGGCCGTTGACTTGACATGATCTAACAGCATTGACACCCGAGGCAAGCCAAAGTCCCCCTCCCAAACCTCCGGTTATCTGTCTCAAGTAGGATGCTGTACCTCTTCAAGCGCCAATTCATTGCTCTGTAGTCCAGAGCTCTACTCGGCAATTCCATTGTGACCTGATGCTGGGTGGGGGACAGTTGCCAGGAGCAAGGTGAAGCGCTAGCATTTTATCCATTTAAGATGTGTCTGCCGTCCTTCGTTCAGTCAGCATCTGATGTGCTCCCTTCTTTTTCCTTCTATTTTCACCTTGCACTGATCTGGTGTCACTGATCCACTCACTGACCCTTGCGTTCAATTGCAACCATGGGTAAACTTGTTCCAAATGTCTTCAACCTTGCGGTCGTGATATTTGTTGCCCTAGGCTCCACAGCTTGTAGCTATGGGATGGCCATTATCAGTTCAACCATTGGCCAGCCAAGCTTTTACAAAGACTTCCAGCTCGCCATGCAGGGCGAGCCGGGTTACGATAAAACCTCTACTCTGATTGGCGCTATGAACGGCCTTAACTCTGCTGGTTCTGCTTTCGGATGTGCATTTGTCTCCTGGTCGGCTGATCGTTATGGAAGATTGCGTTCTCTACAACTGGGATCTGTCATTCTCATCATTGGAGCTGCTCTCTGCGCAGGGTCTGTAAATATGGCTATGTTTTTGGTTGCTCGCTTTATTGCTGGATTTGGCATCGGTATCTTAATTACAGGTATTCCTATGTATGTGATATGCGTTATTCATTATTCTGTTAATTTTCTAACTTAAGCAATCTTTCCAGGTATCAAGCAGAGGCATCCGCTCCAAGCTCACGGGGTTTCATGGTTTCTATGCACGGCATCATGTTCGCAGTCGGCTACTCATTAGCATCTTGGATTGGCTTTGGGTGCTACTTTTTATCCGCTAATGGGAACATGACATCCTTTGCATGGAGGTTCCCGTTGGCCTTTCAGGCAGCCCCGGCTATTCTTCTGCTTATCGGATCCCCGTGGCTTCCTTTCTCCCCACGGTGGCTTCTAGAGAAAGGCCGACATGAAGAAGCTCATGCAGTCTTAATTCGGTTGCATCGTACCGCTGACGATCCGAATAACATCTCTGCTGAGAAAGAGTACTTTCAGATGAAGAAACAGCTAGAGCTTGACCGCGAAATTAAGCAAAATACGGGAAGATGGGATCTATTCAAGACTGGTCCCAATCGTCGCCGAGCCTTTGTCGGGTTCGCACTGATGTTTGGAAATCAATTCACTGTAAGCCTATTTTTTCTTCTGTGCATTTCATTTTGATATCACTGGATTCTAACAACACATTTATTTCAAAAGGGAGTTCTTGTCATTGCCAACTATGGTGTTCTTCTCTACGCTTCTCTTGGGATGAAGACTTTCATGCCTCTGCTTCTCTCAGCACTCTGGGTCACTGCATCATTCCCGGGCAATGTGTTCACCGCCTTCTTTGTCGACCGTCTAGGTCGCCGATTTTTCCTTCTTACCGGGCTCAGCGGCCTCCTCTTTTGCCTTGTCATGGAATGCTGGACTCAGGCAGTCTACCTAGGAACAGATAACGCAGCCGGTCAAAAAGCTGCCGTATTCTTCCTTTTTCTCTTTATTTTCTTCTGGTCCACCTTCATCGACGCTACACAATTCCTCTACCTTTCCGAAATTTTCCCTACACAAACTCGCAGCCAGGGCATGGCCTTGGGCATGGTTGGGACCTTTTCAGCTACAATTATTGTTCTTGTTGCGGGGCCCATTGCCCTGGATGTGATAAAATGGAAGTTCTTTTGTTCTGATATTTCCCACAGCCTTGCATCTTACAGGTGTGTATTTTTTGTACCCAGAGACAAAGCAGAGGAGCCTGGAAGATATCAATGCCGCGTTTGGAGAAAAGGTAGCAGTTCGTTTCTACGGCGCGACTGAAGAGGAAGAGGAGATGTATGCCAAAGCGATTGAGGAGCGAGAACTTGCTACTGCAAGCGTATTTGAGAAGACCCACGAGTCTGATAGACCCGCTCATGAGGAGACTCCAGCGAATGTCTAAAGGGCCAGCCAGGGCTAGGAATTATTCCTTTTCATAGACTTGCTGCCCCGAGGCACTTGGAGCTAAGGAGACTTAGGGTGTCTTTTAGAATACTCTACATAGCCATATACAAGTCCCATGGACACCTACTTACTATACGAGAAATAGACTGTAGTGCTTCCTGTGTCCTCCCATTGTCTTGTGTGCTTGGTGAAGCCAAGTGCAGGGGCTGCTGCCAAGCTGCACCTTGAGCTTGTTTGAACCAACACCAAAGTACTCCGTATCAACAAGAGCAAAACAATGTGGCTTAAGCCACAAGCCCACTGTATGTTCACTTTAAGACGGCTTTAAGGGAACAATGAACAATAAATTTGATCCAATTCTCTAAGATTACCAACAAGCCCCTCAACCTAAAAGAAACCCCGCTTTCAAGCCCAACGATTTTTCACTTTTATCGAAAGAAATCCAAAAAACCTTGGGGACTTGAGCTTGCCTGTCTCTGCGCGGTCTCCCATAGCGTTTCGTTCCTCCAACGGCCCCAAGCATCCTTCGTTTTGCGCTCGAATCGATGGACAAGTCTCTCTCTCCAAAGGTGCCCATATTGCGCCCTACACAGCCCCCTTAGCTCCTCGGCGACCTGGACACCGATATCGACCCATGTTTCTATATTTTTGAGCTTAGAGATTGGGATTACATCGAAACAATGGCCAGCCCAGGGACCCTTGTTGATAGGGATGTTGATCCAGGTGTTGGGGTCTTCAGACCAGCAGGTTTTGGAGATAATGAGTTCAGGGAACCCAATGACCCTTATGAATGGCCCTTGAATGTACTCCGGCCTTAGGGCGATTGTTTCGGCACGAACGAACTCACGTGTAGTCAAGTTGCGAAGGATCCATTTCTCTTCCTCTGGGTAGAGGAGGGCAGGAACTGGCTTCGCAATTTTGAACATATCTCTGGGATGAGGCGTTCCAGGCGCATACGAGGCAGCAATTATTATTGATTCAAATGATATATCCGCCAAGGGAACCATTTTGTATCGTTTGACGGCAAGCCCAAAGAGATTCGTTTTGTAGTATCTCTGCTCAATTTCTTCGTGCCCAGGAATGTGCAGTAACTTTACAAGAGGGCTAGGCTCTCCGACGCGCAACCCCTTCTTCAATTCTTCCTCTGCCGATCTGCTTAGAAGGCCGGGAGGGTACAAGCTTTCGCCCTTTGGATGATCACAGCCCGGGCAAATAAGAGGAGTTCCGGCCCAGATACCCAAGACTCTTTTAAGTCGTTTTTTGATAAAGTACTTTGATAAAGGCCATAGCTCTTGGCAGGTCAACCCGAGGTTGAAGATACTCTGAATATCCAAATACTCGAAAACGGAACCAAATATTTCATGTGGTACTTCCAGAATAGGGGCAAACCGTCGTGAGATGGATTTTTCAGCTTTCCCTCTTTCGTTCAATGTCGATTCAGAGGCGATCTGAACAGAATTGCCTTGACATTAGCGTCTATACGTTGCCCCGCCCTAACACGTCTCATAGGCACTTACTCACTCTAGCGTTTATGTCCTCGTCGTCTTCCCAAATCATTGGCTTTGCAATCATGTACACAAGGCTGGATGCTTCTCCATAAAAAAGGCTGTTGCTGACTTTCCCTTCCCAGTCAAACCGTTCTCGACGATGAGGAGCCGTGATGCAGAAACACTCAGGGACTCCATAACGTACTTCAGCGCTATCCATCTTGTCGATGGTAATAGGCGTCAAGTAAGGCTGTACGAGTAGACTACTCGAACTTGAAATAGTACTAGCAGCAAGTAAGGTAGCACTTGAAAGCTGAGTTCCTTCAACAGAACTTCACAGTGACAAGGTGCGACGAAAATAACATGGAGATTGCTCATAGAAAATGTCTGTTAGTGAACAATCCACTTTATAATGGTGCTTCAGGTAAAAGTTCAGCTGAACAACCCAGAGCACAAGATATTGATGGTAAAAAGAGGATACCAGGAAGAATTTGCAAGTGAGAGAAATGAACAAACCTAAGAAAAGCAGCTGGCTGAGAAGCCATGAAAACTTCACTAGATAATTTACAGCACATGATTATTGACATGCTCGGCGACAGCATCATTGAGGTTAACTGAGAGAGTAAGCAATAACAAGTTATTTTCTACAGGAGCAGAAAAACCACGGATCTCTGGGCTGTGCCCAATGCACACCTATAGGAGATCCCAAGCTCCTACAATATGTCAGCAAAGGAGTTATACTCTGGAAGAAGCAGATAAACAGAGAAAATAAAGACATTCAAGGTAACTTCCCCTAGTTGTTGTGAAGCCATTCTGAAAGTATTCATCATTGCGTTTTCTTTACAAGAGGCTTACTGGATACATGAATGCTATACCAATAGCAGCTCTAAACAAATTCACAGGAAAGCTGATTCCATTGTCTGAAAATGCATTTCTATAACTGCATACATAAACTGGGACTCTTACCCTTATAACCTACTTTCTCCACCCTTAGATACTATACTCCAATACCTTACCGGTTATTTATATCACTTAGAACTGCTAAATTATTGATGCAAAAATTTTTGGAAGATGTTGCTGCCGTTGGTAGTGGCATCCTCAAATACAACTTTAAGATCGCTGCTGGCTGTCGATGACGGGCCGGAATATGGTTTATATAAATGCTACACATCTAAGTTTATTAAGCGCTATTCTACAGATTTGTTCATACTCTGGAGTGAATCTGGTACAAAAGGGCTTTGTTTCTCTAAAGGCTTTTGGCCTGTTTCTCAGTGCAAATATGGCCTTTATATGTTCTATGTTTTTGATTTCTTTGTCAAATGGGTTGAGGGTTCTACAATACCCCCCAATATAAACTCCGAAGAGACCAGAAGATTTTTTTTTTTCAAGTTTTTCATTTCTGGCAGAGAAAAATATCTTCTTTCTATGTTCTAGATCTATACATTTTACTGCCCCCACATCATGGATGCCGGAGCATTTATCCACCAGATGACGCATGGCCCATTCCCCGACCACCTTCTCCCTTTACATAGGGTTTATAGACGGCGTTACAAAAGTGGTATACGACATGTCTCACGTTGCAAAGATCTCTTCCCACCAGATTTAAAGCGCACACGTCAGATGTTCCGATTCGATTCCATGGAATTCCAGTATTTTGCTTGCCCGCGACTACCACTGATGGTACAAGAGTGCATGAGGAAATTTACCTCTAAACTGAAAAATGGCAAAATTTGCCGGGATCTCACAGATCGGTTTGAGATATATGGTTATGTTGGTAGAGGAAGTACGCTACGTTCCTACTGGCCTTGTAGCTCAACTAGTTAGTTAGTTACGCTAACTATGAACCCCAACAAGCCAGTTCCTTCATACTCGCTGCAAGAGACAAGGGCAACATGAGGAGACAATATGCACTGAAACTTCAGTACACGGGATATAGAAATGAGTGGAAAGCCTATTCGAATCCTATCTTTTGCAACTACGTTGAGCTCGGTTCAAAATTACGCCGATACATTCCAGTGGAGGCAGTCATCCTGCAGCTTCTCTCGGAGTGTCCACGATTCCCGCGCCTTGACTCAGTCTATATGCACGGCGATTTTGCAATTGTTGCCATGTCCTCAGAAGCTGTAGTAAAGAGACCTGAAAGAGAGACTCTGATCACAGATTATCCGATGGAACACTGTTTCCCAAGCTATTGTGGCGAAGAGCTATTCAATGCAAAATCCCCTAGGCTCACGGAGATTCAAGTATGCAAAGTCGCATCTCACCTTTTACAGGCACTGGTGTATTTGATGGATTTGAATGTTGCACATGACGATCTGAGTCACCGAAATTATGTGGTTGACGAGAACCTGAATGTAAGCAATCTGAAAAAGTGAAAAGAGGTTCGTTCAAACGGCTATGCTAACCTTACATTGCAGCTCACTCTTGTCGATCTCGGGTTGTGCCGCACAGCTGCAGCGGAAACAGATTGGCACGTGGAGAATTGGCCCGCGATTTTGGCTTCTGAATTGCTGATAACACCACAAATTGCAAACTTTCTCAATCAGTCCACGGAGCCGACACCGACCAGAGCTGCCAGAGTGGTGAGGATTCCATATCCACACGACCTCCGTAAGCAGATTCTTTGGAAACTGGGTGCTCTTATTTATGACCTCTTACACGGCTACGCACCCTGGGAGCAGCCCGAATGGGACCCTGAAGTGGGCGTCCTCCGCAGTTTTCATGAATACAAACGGACTGAAAAGAGCGTGCTATACATACGCGAGAGGAGACAGAGAATGGTTTTTGAGGATTTGGCAATAGACCCTGGGTTATCACAGGATTGTATTGATGTCCTGAGAGCACTTCTGGCAAGAGAAGAGGCCGATCGCCCAACTTTCAGGGAAGTCGTGTCTTTTCCATGGTTTCAAGGTCATTGGACCGACTATCCCGCAGCGTACTTTCAGAGACCCCCTTTTCTTCTGCGTGAGGCAAGTCCAGGCGTACCACGGTATTCTGAAAATTTTGATGAGGGAGTAGAGGCAACCCACTAGTAAGCATACTATGACATTGGGGTAACACTCTGAGTAGCTTGCTGGCATCCAAAATGACTGGGTTTGCTTTTCCAATATTCAACTTCTTTCATGGGTTCTTTCATAGGCCCAACCTTGCGATTCAGGGCTCTTCTGGTATTTTTGCCTAAAATCCAACCAAGTGACGGCACGCCGCAAACTCCTCCCATGCACGCAGAGCAACTAGATTTCATCAATATCATACACACAGCACATGTATTCACCAATTATCAAAATTCCCAAATCCTCCGGTGCCAATTTTAGTCTTCTTTTTGGTATGTTCAATGTCGAATTCATCATCAATGAATTCAACAATTTCATCATTATCATGACTGCATTGATTTGCTGCGGCCTGCTTAAGATACTTCCCAACTCCGACATCGCTGGTAGGTTCTTTCGCGCCTTCACCACGAACTCTTTTGCCCGTCCACGTCACCCGTTCGTCATCGTCATTATTGGTATTGCTCGTGGAAGTCAGGGGCAATTGATCTTTATTGCTAGTTTCTTCCTGTTTTTTTTGAGATAAGAACTCCTCAAATGGATCAACGAATACTGTCACATCATGAATACATATCGGCGGAGTGGGCCTGTTAGACGCGGACGAGTCAATTGGGGCAGATTCCATAGCATCTAGTGTCGGAGATGACGGCGACGGGTCGTCAATGACATGACCAAATACGGTGTGCTTATTGTTGAGATGTGGCAGCGCACGGTAGGCTATGAAGCTAAGGATAGTTAGTTTCTATGTGACTATCTCAGAGAGCGGGGCACTCACAATTGGCTACTATTCGTGTCTTTTCCCTTGTTCGCCATGCTCAAAGTTCCCCTTGAGTCGTGTTTTATCGACCCAATAGTCTCATCAGCAAAATATTTACCCCATATGCTCTCACCTCCTTTTCCAGTACCCGTTGGGTCGCCTCCTTGAATCATGAAACCTTTTATATTGCGGTGAAACGTAACATCTTTATAATATCCTTTCTTAGCTAGCTTGATAAAATTCCAAACAGCTTTGGGAGCATGTTCGGTATGAAGTTCCAGATTCAGATCACCTAAGTTCGTTGAAATACGGGCATAGCCCTTTAGCTTCACACGACCACGCTTGAGCATATATTGTTCATCAGTGAGAAGGGCCAGCTCTGCAGAAGTATGTGGTGTGAGTCCAGTGCTCGTGAATGATGCAGCCGCTAATCCAGTCGTATGCCTGGCAGCATTGAACGGGGTTTGTTTCCCAGGAGCAAGTGAAGTTTTGATAGTACTAGCCTTTGATTGACTAGAAATTTTTGCCTTCGATTTGGCTGCCTCGACGAGATTATCTTTTTGGGTCTCTCGGGTCGCTCTCGCTTTTGCAACTGCCTCCTTTGCCTTTAGGATTCTGGCTGAACTGCCCATAGCAGCTAAATTGACATTTCCGCCTGGCTGAGTCTGATGCGACGTATCGCCGTCATTTAAATATTTGAAAGAGCTTAGGTCCCTCGATTCGACATTTTGCGGATCTTGTAGCGTAATTATATCCTTCCTCGTGAATTCTTGATCGGAAACCAAATCTCGCCACATTTTGCCCTTTATATTAAGCCTCTCCACTGTATCCCATGCAAATACATTTCCCGTATTACACAATGCCACGATATGCGTATTATCAGTGAACACTTTGAAGGTAACTGGGTCAACATATTCGTTGGCCTCGTTCTTTGCAAAATTTAATTTGACCAGATCGGAGCTCTTCAACGGTTCACCATTTACCGGATTTGTACCATATTTCTTTAGCCAGGGTAATATATTTGTCAAATCAAATATGATGCCTGCGGGAGTACAGACTGGGTGTGAGAAAGGCTGCAAAGAGAGCGAGCAAAAATTGAATGGTAGCCGCTTAAAGGAGCCATGAGTGACAGTACCCTTAGGTCTTGCAGCACCGGCACCAACACTGGCGGAGTAAGAGTCCTCAGATGCCCATTCGGAGTGAGTTATCTGGTGTAAACCCCTGGTTGTTAGTATAGAACCTGGGATGATGAAGAGGGAGACGCGTACGTAGAGCTTGTCAGTTCCTATAAATAATTAGCCTGGAGGTAACCAAGAGGCCTTTTTGCAGCCACAGTTTCTCACCTTTCCCCATACTCGCATGAATTAGTAGATAGAATTGCTGTAACTGGGATTCTCGGCTTCGCAGCTTCGAAATGTGACGAAGGTGTTTCACGTGACCGCGACTTCCGCCCGCACAAACATACTCTTTACTTGTGCTTTGCGTAGTATAATATCCTATTTAGTTCCAACTGTACTCCGTAACTAGCCCCTCTCTGCTTATATTAAATATAGGGCCAGTTTACTTAGAAGGACGCTACGTGCTGGTGGAATTATTGATGTATTGATGTCAACTTGAAATTCAGCACCATTCCGCCACGGGACAAACAAGGATCTTCTTGCTCCTGAGTTCCCATTACTTATAATAATTGCTTTCTCTTCTAATGGACGCTTGATCAGCTTTTCTCTCCTGGGTCATGACTCGTCTAGGTATTAAAGCTACAAGAGATCACCAACTATGGCCGCCAACCAATCCTCAAGAGAATCCTTACTCAAAAAACGAATATAGCAGTCCCTCTGATCAGTTCTGTAATGGATTGTCATCTTCTAGTCTCGAATCTTCCGGGTGAATATTTGGAATTTGAAAACCCTGTCAAGCCAATGTCGTTCTACTCTCACAGTTCCCCTAACATGGTATTCATGCTAAAGCAGCGTATTGACAACGTGTGAGCCAATGTAGCCGTTGGAGCCTGTGACATGAACCCATATTTGACCCAGCTAGGATGGCATTACCGGCATCTTGCATGTTGAAGAAAATACGTTAGTAGGGGTAGTCATAGAAGGTAGATGTCCATTTTTTCCTCTGGGGAGACATGAGAATGGTGACCCGCCTGTTTATTCTTTAGACGCTTTCTGGGATAAAAAAAAAACATGGTTATTAAATGGTTAAACAGCCAGTTTCGTGCCCGTATCTGAAATTGTCAAGCCGAGCCCGACAGTACCTGCCATCTTCGACTTCGTTCTACATTCATAATTTACAGCAGTAGCATCTGCAATAGGAGTACACCAAGTACACATACCATACTTAGCAGAGATCTACACTGGGCCATTGCAATACCTTTCTTGGGTCTCACAGCGTAATTCGTTATTTACGAAGCAGACGTTGGCACATCTAATGAGTTGGAATTGGGGATGAAGGATGTCTCGGTAGTTATATCTCTAGTTGTCGAGGTATCGAAAGTAGGGAGTGCGGAATAAGTAACTTAATAGGGTGGCGGCGAGCTACGACCTAGTATTCTCTGCCGCAGATACCTACAGCTTCCCAGAAAACATTTTGTTACCTCCAAGAAAGCAATGTCAACAATAGCAATGCTCAGGACAAGTCTTGAGATTGATTTATGCACATATGCGACAGGTGTTAATAAATTGCGAGGTAGCCGGGATATCCATAGCTATATGCACCAGCATGCCTGTACGATGCCGGGACCCCGAGCCCCCCTGAGCCATAACAATATCCTAATTAACCGCTATCAGATACGCCCAGCAAAAAGGTGATTGGAGGGCGTCACAGAATTTTGTAGTAGCGTAGTAGAGATTTTGGGAACCGCAACAACGTATGCTAAGATGGTGATGCTGCTTGAAACCTCAGCGGCACTACCCATTTATCCCCAAACTCCACCCCATAGCGTTTCCTGGCTCCGTATTTTCTCCACGCTGTTTGGCTAATTCCAACATCAACGGCAGCAATTTGCCAGGATTCACCTCGGCCAGCAGATAATGCATTTATGATACCGATTTTAGGAGCTCCAAGGCAGACGATAAACGTCGCATTGATTGCGAGGCCGGCACCTTGCATAAAAGTCGGTTCGCCTATTATGAAACGTAAATTCTTTATGGACTCTTTTGCAGAAAGTCTTTGAATCTTGCTCACCTGTCGAAGCTGAAAGCCCCGCTGGTATGTCAACACATACAACGCCGATCCCGCTTCGATTGGTCCACGAAATGATTTCAAATGCAGTTTGCTGATCGTCGGTGCGTAGATCATCAAAGGCAACATGCATACCAAAAAGTGCATCAACAACAAGCCCGGGAGAGTACTCCGCAGTGGATAGCATTGTCGACACTTCTTCCCATCTCAAAGTTTTACCGCCCGCTTTTTTAAAAATGTCAACTTGCCTGCGGAAGCTATCAGAAAACGCACTGTCATGGTCTAATCCGAGTATGCATACGGTCACTCGGTAGTTGTGGTTTCGTAAATGTCGAGCAGCAGATATGGCTCGGGCGCCAGTCTTGTGATTGCCCGTAAATATAAGAACGGTAGAAGATCGCTGGAGGCCTGTAAGCGATATAACTGCTTCTGCAATGCCTCTTCCAGCATTCTCCGTAATAATGTCCTCCGTTAGACCAAGTTCTGAGATCGACAACTGTTCAACTTCCAACATTTGAAGAGGGCTGACACTCGGACAGCGTCTGCTAGTTGGCACTATCTGTAAGAATCCGGCAACTGATCCAGATGGTGTTGCTCTGGGTGATGCTGCTTGCCTTTGTGATGGGCGTGGGCTTGCTGTTCGTGCCGAGATAAACTGCCCCCTAGTGAAAAGACCGACTGGGGGAGAGGAAATAGAGGCACTCAATGCTCCGCTGCCATTCCGGGAACGTGGAATAGAGGCTCTAGACCGAGCTCTACTAGGATTTCGCTCATTTTCAAATCTACTTTCATCGGGATATTCATAATCGGTTTCTAGTATTGTGCCGTCCCATTGTGTCTTGAATTCCGGCAAGGGGTCCAATACATTTTCTGTGTAGTGCAGATTTCGACCGCCGTTTGTGCCAGGCCTCGCTCGTCTATTAAAACTGACAAGTCGATCTTCATCGGCAGTTGTGTCGTCGTTTCTAATCTGATCAAAAATCCGACGTTTATCAAATTTGGAGAGATTGCTTTGAAAATCGAAGTCACCCATCTCCTGGATATCCGTTGCATCTTCCGTTGCCCAGCCGTTTTGTTCTTCGGGATGACGCTTATATCGTCTTTTATGTCTTACGGAGAGACGCCGTGTGGATTGAGAAGTAGGACCGAGAGCGGGTTCCACAAAGGCGGTTTGCCGCCAACCGTTCGAAGTCGGGCTGCTTTCTGTGGCTCCCGTAGACAGCTTGTTGTTTTGAGGCTCGATAGTTTCCGCTTCTGCCTCATTTTGTAATTTTCCTCGCACGCCCCTCCGACTCCGCTTCGCCGTGTACTTAATAGTCGTTTCAGAGGGAGCCTGTGGACCCAGGTGTACATCACCCTCACCTATCACCCGGTGCAAGGAAGATTTATCTCCCAAGTTTTCGTCGGGACTCTTTAAACCAAGCGCATTAAAAGGAGCGGTAAGGGTAGCGGCAGCGATGCTCTCTGGCGCAGTCGTAATGGGAAGGGGCTGCAGTGAGCCAGAGGGCGCAGGAAGTTCGTGGCCTCCAATCATCACAGGAGATTGGACAGGGAGCGCTTTCTGTGGCGCTTGTGTAATATCAACTAAACCATTGCGCTGGCTGGGTGGCTTTTGGTAGCTGAGGATGGCCGGGTCTATGAAAGACTGCTTGTTTTCCTGGGGCTGGGCTTCATGCAAGTTGTTGGAGTGTTGTTGTTGTTGTTGATGCTGCTGAAGAGGCGGTTCACTACGTAAGCTAGTGTCTTGCTGGGCATTTGGTGCTGAGATATCCGTGCGAATAGATCTTTCCTGAGGTAACAGGTACAAATCTGCAATACCAGACGCTTCAATGTGATATACTGGGACATTCTGGTTGTTCCACAGTAACGTTACTATCAAAGAGGCAATTAATAAATACCATAAATATTTGATCAAAGATTAGGATATTCACCATTCTGTAGACTCAGCCGATGTCCGACAACATCTGCTACAACGCCTTGAACCCGACAATTTGGAGGAGACTTGAGTGTGACCACAACGCTATAGCCCACGAACTGCTCTGCCATGTTGTGTCAGTGGGCATTTACTGGGGAGAGATGTCCGCTTGGAGTCAGATGGCAAGAGAGGAAAAGACTGGCCGGCGCGGGGCGCGGCTGGTTTGATGTTGGAGATCGCGACTGATATGCTCCCTCTTGCCCGATTGGGACAGCTCGGCGCTTAGTGGGCATGGTGCATGTGACCGCGCCAAGCCCCGTTTAGATAATACGAAACGCGATCACGTGCAGAGCGCGTCTGAGCTTCCTGCCTGTCGCGTTAGAGTTGTGTCGAGGCGCATCCACACATAACGACGTGCCAGCAACGCCAGCCACTTGTTTATGTTTCCTTCATGCTCGCGACTGAGGCCGACATATTTCTCACCCGTCAAACGCCTATCGCTCATTTACCTTTGGTCACGGGAGACGCGAAGCCCCCCACCTCGAAAACCGCAACGGTTAAATATGTTCACGAAAGCGCTTCGCGAGCATAAAGAGCCCTTGAGACCGCTTCCATCGAGCCAGTCGCGATTAAATGCTAAACCCACCGCACCAGAGAATCCGGTTACAGGGGAAAAGCGCAAATTCGAGGGGCCTCAGAGTTTCAGAGATACTCTATCGTTCCTCCACACCGACGTCTACTATGAAGAAGGTGATTTCGCTGACGACGATGAGTTTGATTTCAGCACTCCAATTGCTCCTCAGCCTATCAATACGCCCCCATTAACGCGATCGACGACGGCGCCAGAAATTAAACCCGATAGCTCGACATTGCCTAATGACCATCCTGCTCAGGACAACGCCCCTGCAAGTAGTGCACCGCTTCCGTGGTCGTCTTCCCCGCCAACTCATTTTCAGGCCCCTAAACGGCAAACACTACCTTGGCTCGAAAGAGGGTTTTCTTCCACAGCACGTGTAAAGAATGCCCCGCAAACTCCTGCCGCTCAACCCCCCTCATACCCATGGAACAAAACACTTAGTGCTTTCAAAGATGAACAAAAAGAATTTCGTAGACAACAAAAACTTCGAGCGACAAATGAAAAGCCCGTACTACAGCATCACAAACCCCATCCCAAAGTTGCTAAAATGTTTCTTAGCGAAGAGCAAAAGCATGTGCTTGATATGATTGTGCAAAAAGGCCAAAGCGTGTTCTTCACAGGATCTGCTGGAACCGGCAAATCGGTTCTAATGAGAGAAGCAATCCGCCAATTGCGAGATAAATATAGAAAAGAACCTGACCGAGTGGCCGTCACTGCATCCACTGGGTTGGCCGCTTGTAATATCGAGGGTGTCACTTTGCATAGTTATGCTGGAGTTGGTTTAGGTAAAGAGGATGCTGCCGGGCTGCTGAAAAAGGTATGACTCAAATTTGACTTATCTGGTGTGATAAGCTACTAAGATTACCTTAGGTAAGACGGAACCAGAAAGTTCGAAATCGCTGGCTTCGGACAAAAGTATTGATCGTGGATGAAATATCAATGGTAGACGGGGACTTCTTTGACAAACTAGAAGAAGTGGCTCGGAAAATCAGGAACAATGGACGACCTTTTGGTGGCATTCAACTTGTTGTAACGGGCGACTTCTTTCAACTCCCACCAGTTCCAGACTCCAATAGAGAAGCAAAATTTGCTTTTTCTGCTAATACTTGGAACACTTCGATCCAGCACACTATTCTTTTAACTCATATTTTTAGACAAAAAGACCCGGAGTTTGCATCAATGCTAAATGAAATGCGACTTGGTCATGTTAGCTCAAGAACCATCGAAACATTTAGGCAGTTATCACGGCCACTGAACTTCGAAGACGACCTGGATGCAACTGAGCTGTAAGTCAACTAATCGATATCATCCAAGATGTACGCTTATAAACATCCAGTTTTCCCACCAGGCAAGAAGTAGAGAATGCGAACTCTATGAGAATGGTGCGACTAGAGGGCGAGGGTGTGCCATTTCATGCAATCGATTCCGGGTCGATTAAGGATATTTCTTTCAGAGATAAATTGTTGTCAAACTGCATGGCGCCCCCTTCTATATATCTAAAGAAAGGTGCCCAGGTGATGCTCATAAAAAATATGGACGATTCTTTAGTAAACGGGTCCCTGGGGAAAGTCGTCGCTTTCATGGATGATGTTACATATGACCATTATATCCGAAACGAAGACTCATACCATGAAGATCCAATGGATGTTAACGACAAGGAGAGTCGAGCTCGAAAGAAGCTCAAATCTATGGCATACGACCCTCAGCCCACATCTGGTACGACCACTACTCGGTTGTGGCCTCTCGTATCGTTTGTTCTCCCTGATGGAACCGAAAGACAGCTTCTATGCAAGCCTGAAACATGGAAGATTGAACTTCCCAATGGCGAAGTTCAAGCCCAGCGTGCACAGGTTCCCCTGATCCTTGCATGGGCTTTATCAATCCATAAAGCTCAAGGCCAGACACTACAGCGCGTCAAAGTGGATTTAGGACGTGTGTTCGAAAAAGGTCAGGCCTATGTCGCTTTAAGTCGCGCAACATCTACGGCTGGACTCCAGGTCACGCGATTCGAACCAAGAAAAGTGATGGTCCATCCAAGAGTGAAGGAGTTTTATGGGAATTTATCTACAGCACAAGATATCGTTACTTTAAAACGAATGGAGAAGCCAATGGAAAAAATAATTTAAGGTGGTCTGATAGAACGCTGTATATATTTTATTTGTAGAAAGAACTAGTTGGATGAAATCCCGCTCCCTGCCCATAGGATGGTTCATAAAACCTTTCTCACGCTTCCCCTTTGTGATGCCCTAGAGACTTAGCCATTACATTCTTGACAAAAACTAAGGATTGCCGAATTATCTGCTCCAGAATAAACCTAAAACAAAGATCCGTAGCCTAAGAGAGAGCTGTACGGAGTACGGAGTAGCGTAACTATCGGATAATCGTAGTGCCGCCTTAACTAGGAATTTCGTCATGCGCAACGACGCGTCTGAAATGCGGTCCTGCATTCATTCTTCGTTCACAGCGCGTCCTTTGTACCAATGCGTCGCCAATAATGACTCGAATGTTTCCAGCTATGAAGCATGGCAGAAGACGTATCATCAAGTATGGATTTACAGTCTCGATTGAATCACAAGCTAATTAATTGACCGCAGACAGAGAACAACCCCTCGAAGGGGTAATTCTCTGCTTCACATCCATTCTTCCGGAGGAACGGGTACGAGAATAATCTTACTTAAAATTTGATACGCATTTTTTCTGACGTTTTTTCTACGCTTACAGACCCAGTTAGTTGCGATCTCAGCGGAGATGGGCGCCACACACAAATTTGACTTGACCTCCGATGTTACCCACTTGATCGTCGGCGAGACGAGTACTCCTAAGTACAAATATGTGGCTAGAGAACGAAGCGATATCAAAGTTGTTACAGCGGACTGGGTCGCCGCCGTTCGCTCCTCCTGGCTCTTAGGCGGGGACACCGATTTGCATGCTCTTGAAGAAGAGTATCGGGTGCCAACATTTGCAGGACTGTCTATATGCATCACCGGCTTCGAAGACTGTATGGCGCCCTGATATCTGCCCTGTGCTATGGCTGATAATCTCAATAGTGGATTTCAGAAATCATTTACAGAAAACTATCACCTCCAATGGCGGCAAATTTTGCCGAGATCTTACCAAAACCGCAACCCATCTGATTGCGCGTGCTGTCGAAGGACAGAAGTACAAATTTGCAGTGCTGTGGGGTATCAAGGCTGTAAGCTTAAAGTGGCTAGAGGATAGCTTGAGCAGAGGAATGATACTTGAAGAAACTCTCTATGACCCATTACTGCCGGCGGAAAAACACGGCATTGGTGCATGGAACTCTGCACCTTCCTTGCAGGTGCAGAAACGATCTAAACCGGCAGAGAATGGATCCCGGCGTCCTCGAAAGCTCCGGCGAGTAGCAAGTGTAAAATTAACTGACCAGAACGAAGGTATCTGGACGGACATTGTGGGAAACATTACTAGTGGTGCCAGTGAAAATGAATTTTTAGATGACCGGCATGGTTCGACATCACACCTCAGCTTCCGGTCGGTAATTCAGGAAGAGAAATCATTCGCGAGCGAGACGACCCTCTCTGGACGAAGAGATGGTACCCGTGATACCGTTGCCAAAATTGTTCCTGTTCCTCAGAAATCTCGAGGAATTTGGTATAACTCGAAAATTTTTATATCCGGTTTTAATGCGAAACAGGTGAAATTGATAGCCAATCACTATAAATATTCAGAGGCTAACCAGTTTCCGTTTTAGATTTCGATACTGGAAAATCACCTTATATCTCGTGATGCCGTGCTTGTTCGGTCAAGAAACGAGCTTTCCGATAAAGATGAGAGGGAATATAGATATATTCTTATCCCCTACAACACACCCCCCTCGGAGATTCCATCGGCCACGAGTTCGAATGATGATGTTCAAATTGTCACTGACATGTGGGTTGAAAAATGCCTTCACAGCAACGCGTTTCTACCTCCCGAGGCCCATACAACTAGCACACCGATCCCTCGATTCCCAATACCAGGTTCGTATTTGTACTGGCCCAGCATCCTGCCAATAGCCATGCTTACCTAGGCAGCATTCGAAAATTTAACAATATGCTCTACTGGGTTCACTGGCATTGACCTTTTACATTTATGCAAACTTGTTCGGCTTCTAGGTACTGTCAGTCAACACAACAGGATTTCTGGATTGCTAATGGGAGTTAGGGGCTGTATACGACGAATATTTCACATCCAAAGCATCAGTCCTAATATGCAATACGCCCCACCCGAATAAAGACAAACTGAGACACGCCAGCCAGTGGAACGTCCCTGCTGTTCTTTCCGACTGGCTCTGGATATCTGTTCAAACTGGGGACAAAAAGCCCTTCGAGCCATATTTATTACCAGATTGGCGGCGCTCAAGTTCAAAATCACAGACTGCTGGGAACCAGACTACTCATAATGAATCCGATGAACTACTTGCTCAAGATCTCTCAGCAGATCAAGCCGGCAACCAAGACTCTTATCAACCCCGCATTACCCCATCGAATGATACTCCTGAGATCACTGACTTGCCAGGGAAAACCAAGACGCCCTCTCCCACCCTTGCTGCCCCTAAAATCAGCGACGAGCAGGCTAAGTCCGCACCAGCAAACCCATTAGATGTGGCCATTAGCGAGCTTCTCAAACAAAAACGAAATCGTGTGAAACCTACCACGGATCAAGAGAAAAGCACGACTCTTCCTCCACGACGTAGACGATTGTTTGGCCGGGCAAATTCAAACTCGTCAACACTTGGTGTTAAGGAACCGGGGCAGGTAAAAATGTCTCGGGCCTCGTCCATTGACACATTGAACGAAGATGGATATGGTAGTGTCGTAGATTTGTTATCCAGCCCATCTGGAAAAGGCCAAAGCAGAGAAGCTCAGAGTTTTGTTTCAGAGGGTAGTCTTGATGAGGCCGAGCAAAAACTAAAAGACAGACTCAACCTCTTTCGAAAAGGACATACACATGAATTTGTAGCGGAGAAGTTCCAGTTTCAAGATGCAGAAACACCACCGATGACGCAGCTGGGATACGAGGACCCCGATGCTCTGGCCATGAGAGAAAAATTCACCCGGAAAGCACAGGAGATGAATGCTGTAGAAGAATCTGGCCAAGACACGAAAAAGGGGCATAATAAACGACGCAGTGGTGGGAATCTTGTCATTGGGACTTTGCAGGACAGCAATACTATACCAGGCGGGAGGCGCACAAGGTCGAAGGCGCATGATTTTTTATGAGTTGAACCCTTGAACGCTATCCTCGTAGCGGCCCTTCACGATTCCTCTTTTTGATACCCCTGGGTTACTTGAGAACCCCAAAGTGTGAACATATAATCTAGACTAGAACTAAACCTCCGCATTGCGCGTAAATATTAAAAAATAACACATTTAACCCCTTTTCCCTTTCGATGAGAACATAATGATTATGTGGCTGTTATTAAGGCTAGGTTATTCATGACTGATACAGTTGGAAGGGGGCTAATGACGTTTTCCTGGCAGTCAACTGACTACTTCTCAGACTACGTTGGGTGATAAGGGGTTATGATACAGCCATGCCTTACAGGCAATTAGGGCTGCATCTACCTATGTTATATCAAAGACAATAAATAGTATTCTAAATTAAAATCAAGGCTGCCCCCAGTTAAGAATAGAGGCTATGCAAAGGTCGTTAAGGAAAATCATATGTCTGGGTATTGATATAGTAGTGGGGTCGTGAAGGAGCAAGTAAGGTTCACACAAGAATATATTACAAAAGGCTTTAAGTGCTAGGTAGAAAAGGGGAAGCATGAATGAATACTCATCTTATTCACAAAGAAGGGAAAACGGAACAGGAAACGGAAATCCGGGAAGAGGAATATCATACTCCTGGAATAGCAGCCTCAAGGTCAAGTAACTCAACAGCCCTTTTTGTATCACCACTCTCGCGGAAGAGGTTAGAAAAGTACTTTCGGGCAACCTCACTTTCATGTTTCACTTTTCCCACTTCATCCTTGCGTTTAGCAAGATCCTCTACGGCAACCTGGAGGGCAGTGTGCAGCCTATTTGCGGGCATTCGCAAAACACGACCAACTTCAGATGATATGCGCCCGGCGTTGGAATGAACATAATCGATTTCCGCAAGTGTGGTGGATATCTTGCGTGAGAGGCGGGACGGGAGAGAATTGGGGATTTGAGAAATGATGTACGCTGCGGTAAGGATGGCTACGAGAGCGTTAGCATTCACAAAAGCAACAAATTCAGGGAGATTGGGGACATACCAGCTCCAAGAATACCAGGAATTATCATTCTTCGGAGATTATTTGGGCCGAGGATTCGCGCTGCACCGAATACACCATCGATCCAGCCAACACCACCAAGCGCTCTTCCTCCAACCACGCCAATTACGGTGACAGCCATACCGGTCCCGGCAACCTTTTCTTGGCGTTCCCAGAGACCGGGAAGATCGATGAAATCCCATAATTCAATATCAGTATCTATCTGTCGGGCGAGAGAGTGTTTTGGCTGGCGGAACATCACTTCAGCACGGAACGTGAGGCTAGGAAACTTGTCGTCTCCAACGTGCAGTAAACCGAGGCGGTGAATCATATTGACACCCTGGACGGATTTTGACCTTGCATAATCTTCGCACCGAGTTGCGCAGGCAGATACTTGATCTAGCATTGCCGTCTTGAGATCTTCCGCATACTGGAAAACAGCAAAAAGACCGGGATACTCAACACCCAGATCACTATCCGCAACGTTTGATATCGTTTTTGAAAGCGATGATCGAGTGTGATTGTATACATCATCGCAAGTGTCATCGATAGACTTGTCCACCTTCTCACCTACTTCTATCCTCTGTTTGCTAGCCTTGCTGTAGGCGGGTACGAGCTCATCAAACTCTTTCGACATTCGATCAAGTTCTGATGCCGCAACATCACGGTTGACGGAAGCAAGAGTATGCAAATCGTTGAAAATATTGAGAAGATAGGTTCTGGCTGGAGCCAGTTTGGATCGGGACCTCTTTTCAAGAACAAAACGGCGCAATGCGCCCTCTAAATTTTCAAAATCTTGTATCTTTTCCTTTTCCTTGCCCTTGCCTTTATCCTCATTTATGTCCGCTACTTTCCCATCGTCGGCGGAACCGTCATCTTCGTCATCCTTGTCGTTACCATGATCATCGCCATCTCCTCCAGAGCCACCGGGGGCTGCCATAACAGGAATAGCATTACTCGAAACAAAATGAACCAGCTCGGCAGACTCTTTGTAAGTACGAGGACTTAATTTTGCTACTTGATCAAGAATCATGCGCTGGCAACGGTTTGTATCTCGGATATTGTCAAAGCCATTGACGACGATGAAGATATAGGCTTTCTCATGGGCGGCATTTGCAATGAACTCTTTTGCCGAAAGGGTGAAATGATTCGCAGCAGAAACAACGAAGACCACGACGTCAATTTCCTCTTGCCGCGCAAACACTGCCGTAGTCTTCACTGAGTCTGAATTTAAGCCAGGAGCATCAATAAGTGCAATATCAACGACTCCGTTATTTAGTAAAGATTCATCAATGGCCCTAGTATCTTTGATATATACTTTGCATTGCATGTATTTAGTGTTATCGACAACGAGGCATTCGAGATCGTCCAACGAGTACGCGTCATAGGTGCTCTCATCGTTCCTGTTGTACACTGAATCTTTGTGGATTGCATGGACTTCCTCCACACCTCCGTTTTCTCTTGCATCAATCACTTCGCAAAAAATGCTTGTACATGGTTGCTGGTCTTCGGGCAGAACCTTGCGGCGCAACAACGCATTGCAGAAAGTGGACTTCCCTGCGTTAAGGTCACCAGTAACCAGGACTTTGCTCGAAGTATCGTCTATCCTGTCTCGAAGTGAAAGTAAGTGTTTGATGCTTGAGCTGACTTTTCCGTCCAACAAGGAGGCGATTGAGCCCTTTTCCAGGGAATGCACAAGTTCGGCTTGCGACATGGTTCCTAACTTTAGGTCCAGCTTCAAAATAGAGAACTCCCGGGCAATCTGCGGCGTAATGAGTCTGGGTTCCTGGGAAACCCGCTTCTCTGTTGCGGCGCCGGATTCGGTCTCCGTGGTGCCCGTAATCGACGTAGCTGCTCGTCGTAGCTGACCCGGTCTGGGTGACGAATCAGGAAAAGTGAAATCTGTTCCGGTATAAGATCTAACGGGAGTCAAGCTGGGCCTGTTCGGGGGTACCTGGCTCGGAGAGATTGACGGGTAATGCGCAGGCCACTGGCGGTTCATTTCCTGAAGTTCTTTCAAGAGATCAATAGCTCTGGTTATATAACGACCGAGTTGTGTCCGGTTTGCGTTGCTGGATATGGTTAGCAAATTAACACGAAGATGGCGTAGAACCGGCTTACTATTGGAGCTGATGGATGTGGTTCGCAAAGACTAGCTTTTCGTTTTGTGCTGTAGCAGTATTAGGAACAGGCACAGACAAAAGACCGTATTCAGAGTACTGACCACTGAGGTACGAGTGTCCAGGCAAAATGGGAGTATGTGCCGGCGTTGGTCTATCTTCCATGAGCCCTGCATGCCATGCTTCCGCAGAATCGCGGTATGCATCTCCAATAACGCTTCCATAACCCGAGTCTTGATTCAGCGATGTTATCAGCGATGTCGCATTCTCCGAAGCAGATCCGGACCCGACAACCATGTAATCTGGCGCATGGCGAGGGAAGGGTGGCGTGGAGGACTCCAGAGATTGTTTTGATGATCCTTCCCCGGCGGACGGACATCCATCGCTGGGGAAATACTGCTGGCTCATTATTGTATAAATAGCGTCAAGAATTGTGCGAAGCTAGAAAATAGAGCGTGCATGGCCAAATGCAATCGCCTGTCTGCACATGTCGATGATATTTCAGTTCGCCCAAACAATGAATTCCTTTTCCGGGGTTGCACCACCATGCTTACGTAAAGCGGAATATCATAAACGCCGGCTTGGCATGTTCTTTTGTTAGATAAGCAGCAGGCGTCATACGCCGCCGCCTGGGAGGCGGGAAGCTGGTAATCCGTCGATACTGAATATCTAGGGACGGGTTTTCAAAATGAATGTACGCGGAGGTGACTATGGGCTCGGACATGCTGCCACTGCTAACCTGTCTAAGTAGATTGTCGAATGGGCCTTTGGCAAACGCCTAACACCCGCCGAGCGTTTACGGAAACACCAGAGAGCGCTGGAAAAAACGCAAAGAGAGCTGGACAGAGAGAGGGTAAAACTTGAAAACCAGGAAAAGAAGCTGGTCCAGGATATTAAGAAGAATGCCAAAAATGGACAAATTGGGGCTTGCAAGATCCAAGCCAAGGACCTCGTTCGGACCAGAAGGTGAGAATAGACCATGAACTATTAAGTGCACCACCAACATGATCCGGCTTTATAGGTATATACAGAAATTTTATTCGATGAGGACGCAGTTACAGGCAATTTCTCTCCGAATACAGGTGAGAATGGCTGGCCAACATTACATTGTTACGACAATTGACTCTTTGTTGCACAGACAGTCAGGAGCAATGAGCAAATGATGCAATCCATGAGAGGCGCAACAGTACTGCTAGGAAGTATGAACCGCCAAATGAATCTGCCTGCTCTTCAACGAATTGTCATGGACTTTGAGAGAGAGAACGAGATCATGGATCAGCGGCAAGAGATGATGGACGACGCCATTGACGAAGCGACTGGACTTGAGGATGAGGAAGAAGGCGAAGAAATTGTGAAAGAAGTATTGGATGAAATCGGTGTCGATCTTGGTCAAGCTGTACGCCCTTCCTTTGATCCCTGTTTCACACTTGCATTTCACTGGCAGAAGACCTCTAATATGTTGGTGTAGTTGGGCGAAACGCCTACTGGTTTGCAAACCGCGGCTGCTCGTGAGGGCCGCGTTGCTCAGGCCGTCGGCAGCGGCGGTGGTGGCGGAAGTGCGGAAGATGATGACTTACAAGCGAGGCTCGACAGCCTACGAAGATAAGTTCCTGGTGCCACGAGCTAAACACTCAGTTTACTAGACTTATACTTCTCGATGCAGCCATGGCGTTTGGGATTTTTTAGAAGGCGTTTTTCCTTTCGATTCATTGGGAGTCTTATGCGACATTGCAAGAATATAATTTCTGACACGCAACCGGCACTTGCGCTAGGCTACTAGTATATTAATCGCACTGGTAAAGGCTTCGCAATAGCTAGTATATTGGCATTCCATGGGATTCCTCTCATATTTGTTGCCCCCCTTGTTGCATACTTGTGTGCATAGGGTCATTTATGGAAATCATGCCTTTTGGTAGATTCACCTTTTTACTCTTGTCACTTGTAGGCACTCCTTGAATCTCACTAAAACCATATTTCGGAATGAACGAAGCAAACGCCGACAACGGCGGTGCTTTTGTTCTGGCAGTACCCGTGGGACAAATTTATCGAGGAGTGCAAACAAAGCAAACAATTAAACCGCCGGTGCTTCCAGCAATGACGTCGTTATTTCGCTCCTGCAACATTTGAGTGTTGGCTGCACACGAGCACACGGCGCAGCTTACACGGCGCTGATAGTGATGATAAATGATTTGGTTCCTCCCATGTCTGTCACATACGACCACAGGAAGTGGAATACAGGGCTTCCCGTCCGCTCAGCCGTACTTAAGCCACTTGCCGGCCGGCTAGTAGTTGGGTGGGTGACCACCAGCGAATCCCGGCTGTTGTATGTTTTTTTATGTAGTTTTTGACCACTTGTTAGCGCAAGAAATATCTAGTGCGCTGTGCGAGCATAAACAGCAGCAATATCTACTTTTAGTTTTGTATAGTTATGAAAGATAAGGCTGGGTGAGATATACGGAGTACCAGCTTGCCAAACCCCTCAGTACCCAACATCAATTACGCGAAGGATGAAGACAGCCTCAAGATAAAAATAGCTGGCAGTCGAGAAACAGCGGAAGACTCCTCCGTAGCCTTATATATCAAAAACAGTTTTCTTGAAGGCTTGGGGGGCTGTGGATAACACAAAGTTCAAAAGGCACCAGATGACTTCTGTTTGAGGAGTACTATTCGTTCTCTTTTGACAAGCAATGGGGCTATAGTTAAAGGATCTTTGTTGGCGTTTCACCACTTACTTAGTTACTATCCCGTAATCCAACCCAAATCCTAAGCGTGTGCTCAATCCACATGGTCGTCGAGTCGTGGCTGTATCCAAGCCGCCCAGGCCAGGAACCAAGGCGCTTATGTAACTCACCACACGTCTGTGCTCAAACCGCATCGATACCCACAGAGTACATCCATAAACGTGCAACAGCCCGTTCCTCAGTTCAAGGTTTACTAATATTAGGCTTCTTCCCATTGCAGTTACGGAACTTGTCTTCCGCTACGGTTGAATGAGAAGCTTTTTTTCGCGTTTCAGGAGATCCGGCCAACCCGACGATCCTCTAGAGCGGCCAAACGACAAGCGGACGACCCAGAACGGCCACCAGAGACGCCGTACGAGCTCTGTGAGCAGAGCAGCAGCTTTCCTTACGGGTGCAAAGAACTCGTTGCATATCCCCAAGACACAGGAACCTCAAAACACCCTGACCTCGCTGCAGATCTTGGGCAAGATGGATTCGGCGTTGGTCGTGCCGCAGGGCTCGTTGAATAACTCCGCGGGGGAGTCATTGCCTACCGCCCGCTCTTCTTTCCGAGTCGGCGTGACGGAAGACAAGAATAAGAAGTGCAGAAGGACGATGGAGGATACGCACGCTTATCTCTACAATTTCCTAGGAAGTCCCACCCCGGCCAGCCAGGCCGAACTCTCGTTGCGAAGTCACCACCCCAACGAACCCGGCGGATCGGAGCCCGAGCGAAAGCCGCCTGTCGAAACGGATAATGGCTATTTTGCGATCTTCGACGGTCATGCCGGAACATTTGCCGCGGAGTGGTGTGGGAAGAAACTACATTTGATTTTGGAGGATACCATTAAAAATAACCCGAATGCGCCGGTCCCAATGCTACTCGACCAGACGTTCACGATTGTTGACCAGCAATTAGAGCAGCTGCCTTTGAAGAACAGCGGTTGCACCGCGGTTATTGCCGTCCTTAGATGGGAAGATCGGGCGATGAATTCTACGGCGGGGGCTCCAGATGTTGGAAATAACAAGTTAAATAGTGCAGGGGCGGAGGCGGAGAAAGGGGAAGCATTACGGGTGCAGAACAGCACTTCGAATGAAGGGTTGTCGGGTAGGGATGCAAAAACAAGCTCTGATGGTGCTCGTCAGCGGGTACTGTACACAGCCAATGTCGGCGATGCCAGGATCATCTTGTGTCGTAACGGGAAGGCTCTGCGGTTGTCCTACGACCATAAAGGTAGCGATGAGAATGAAGGAATGCGAATCACAAATGCGGGTGGTATGATTTTGAATAATCGTGTAAACGGTGTTCTTGCAGTCACCCGTGCTCTGGGTGATTCGTACATGAAGGATTTTGTTACTGGCCACCCATTCACAACCGAGACGATCATCCAGCCCGACTCCGATGAGTTTCTAATATTGGCCTGTGATGGAGTGAGTGTACTCCGTATATCCAACATATTAATCACGTATACTGACTTGTCTAGCTTTGGGATGTTTGCTCGGACCAGGAAGCAGTCGATCTGATTCGCAACACCCACGACCCCCAAGCCGCCTCCAAGATCCTAGTCGACCACGCTTTATCCCGCTTCAGCACCGACAACCTCTCCTGCATGGTCGTCCGGTTCGACTCCAGCACCCACTCACAGGGACTCAAACCCAACTCCCCCACCCGCGACAGCAGCAGCACTGGCGGCGGCGGCGGCGGCGCCAGCGACGCGGACAAGAACCCACCCCACGCCCGGCAAGAATTCATCTCCTCCAGCCAGAATTCCAAAGCCGGAGGCGGCAGCAGCAGCAATGCGCCCGCCGACACCGCCGCCGCGGGCAAACGAGAGCCGCCAGAACCGGCCCCGAACGCAACTCCGCCGCGCGATACGAAGGGCGACGCGAGGGATCCGACCCCCTCCGCCTCCCCAAGCAGCATCGGCTCAACGCCCAGTAAAAGCGGCCCCGTGGGGATAAAATAGCGCCAGTGGTGTTCTTGGATGAGCAATATACTGAGGCGGGTGTGCATGGGATAGCAACCGACTGAGACTATGTATTCTCCCACACGCCGAGGACTCGTCCCCCTTCACGACCGACCTACTTACTGCCCGTTATGCTGCCATGATTTTTGCTGTCAGATTGTCAATATGTTTTTGTTTTTTTGATCGAAATTTAGCATCCGTTTACACTTTTGAATGCCGTATGAATGTCCCTTTGTTTCTCCGATGTTCTTTCACATACGCCTTGCGGTCCTGTTTTTTTTTTTTTTTTTTTTTTTTTTTTTGCCATCATGTCCTCGGTGCGATTCGATTCTCGCACACTGCAAAGAGCGGGGAGGAGCTTGGGGTTCATATTTGATGGGAGTCTTATGTCTTTGGATTTGTTGCCATTTGCTCGGCCTTTGGGTTAGAGATGGGGGGGAGGGGCGGGGCTGCTAGTACTGGAGCGAAAGAATAAAGCACGGTTTTTATTTTTGCTTCTCCGGTGATGATGGATTTCCACGTCGTGTTCTATGGATAGAGGTCTGAAGTTATAGTATTTCAGAGTCAGAATATTAGTGTTGGTGTTTTCAGTAACTAGTATCCCGTGGACACCCGCTGAGACGATGCAGTAAATCCAAATATCGAACGTATTCTAAATGCTAGGCACACATACATCCATACACAGAACATATAAAATACATGTGAGGAACGAGACATGCCGGAGGGCCGAGCATCCCCCATCCATCAACGACCAGGAGAGACGCCTACCATTCAGCTCTTCCAAAACTTCAACCGATCCAACCCCTTCGCCTCCTCCTGCTTCTCCTCCTTCTCCTCCTCCTCCTCCTCCTTCTTCTCCGGCTGCCGCTCCTGCAGCCCCAGCTCCGGCACCTCGCTCTTCAGCGTGTCGCCCATAACATGGTCGCGCACGGGCGCCAGCTCGCCATGCATGACGAACGGCGGCCAGTCGGCAGCGTGCACGGCGTCGTGCAGGTCCGTCCACAGCACCTTGACCTGGCCCGGCTCCACGGCATGCGCGCCCAGCACCCCGCGGTCGTCGACGCGCGCCGCCGCCTTGCCATTGGCCTGGCGCGAGAGCGCGCGCTCCAGCGTGGCGATGCGCTGGCGCACGCGGGCCTCGACGGCGGCCTCGCGCGCGCGCGCGGCCACCAGCCGCTTGCGCGCCGTGTGGCTGAGGGACTTCTTCTTCTGGCGGTCGGCGAGCTGGCGCTGGAGGTCGGGGTCCGGGAGGGCGTGGGTCTGGGCGAGGGTGGGTGCGTGCAGGGCGAGGACGGCGGCGAGGTCGGCGACGCTGGTGGACTTCTGGTCCATGAGGGCGCGGGCGCGCAGCTTCTTGGGCATGAACTGGCCGAGGCGCGGGGTCCAGGTGGCGTCCCACTTGCGGGCGGCGAGCGGGTCGCGCGGGCGGCGGCGGGCGAGCGACTCGGTGGTGTTGGTGATGGCGGCGGCGGGCGGGGCGAGTTGGCGCTGCACGGCGAATTCGCGCAGCATCTTGAAGGCGGCGATGCCGGCGGCGGGCGAGGGGAAGTGCACGGAGAAGAAGGGCACCCACATGTCCTTGCGCAGCGAGGCGGGCACGGTCTTCTTGCCGTGGTAGATCATCTGCGAGAGGACGTTGTTGCGCTGGGATCAGTCAGAGGGGTGTTGAACGTCTTTAGGATGGGTGTTTGCAGTGCGGGCTTACCTCCAGCGTCCGCGAGAGCGAGTACACGACCTGGTTTGTGCGGAGGTGGTTGTAGACAAAGATATTGCGGCCGTGGGTGAGGTGCAGCAGGGCCTTCTTCAGGCGCTCGCGCTCGTGCTCGCGGTAGTTCTGGGCGGCTCGCGAGTTGGCGAAGCGCGCTTTGCCCTGGATGGGCTTGCCTGAGGTCTCCGGGAAGCGTACGGCGCGTGAGGTCGCGAGCATGGTCGGGTCGAGCAGCCGCAGGGTCTTTTGCCTGGGTGCCTTGGTGGCAGCGCTGGCGGCGCTGGCGGCGGCGGCGGCGGCCATTGTGAGGGCGGAGGGGGGGGAGATCAGTCTGCAGAGGTGTTTTATCCTAATAAACTGGCTGTATTCATGGTCTCGCGGTGGCTGCGGGCGTGAGGGCGGCGGTGGTGCTGGGCGGGTGGTTGTGGGAGATGGGTTGACGTTGAGTTTAGACTTTTCGGCGGAGACGGCGAAGCTCGAGCATCGAAGAACAACAACGGAGCCACGACCAGCACAGCGACAACAACGACGACGGCGACAACCACGCGATGGAGATCCGAACATTGCGTTGCGCTACGCCAATTCTACGCTGAGACTGAGACTCTTTTCACTGTTTGTCCGTGTGTGATGCTTGCAACGATCCACGCCAGCTATCGCTTAACTAGTTGTCCAGAACAACAGCTGACTACATACCTACCACGATGTCCGACGCGGCGGACGCGCCCGAGGTGGTGCCGGGCAGAAAGCAGCAGCACTGGCTGCTAGCATCGGTGCGAGCACTCCAGCCCGCCCGCTCCCACATTGACCTCGCATGCTGACGCTACGATAGAACCGGCGACTACGGCATCTACAAGGCATCTCGATCCGCAACCTGCTAGTCACGCCACCACCGGGCAACGCACGATCGCGCGGCAAGGCGACGGACGACGAGGCCCTCCCACACACACTACAATCGCCGGCGAAACGGCTCGCGAGCCAGGAGCAGCGGGCGGTCAAGCACACGCGGTCGGCGACAGACCTGGCGGGCAGCTCCTCGACGGCCACGGATAACGACGGGGGTCACAACCAGCAGCAGCAGCAGCAGCAGCACCGGACGGGCCGGCGACGGCGCAGCACGCTGCCGTGGTCGGGGGCCAGCGCGGGAGTGCGGCAGACGCGGCTGGAGGACGTGGCGGCGGCGCGCATGGCGGACACCTGGTTCTCGCTGCACACGGAGGCGGGCGAGACGGTGTACACGAGCGAGGTGGTGGCGCGGGCGATGAACCCCAGCTTCCGGCCGTTCGACCTGCGCGGGTGCGGGCCGCAGGTGTCGCGCAGCGACCGCGTGACGGTGCGGGTGTGGGCGCGGCGGGCGAGCATGGCGCGAGAAGACGAGACGCTGCTGCTGCTGGAGGTGCGGGCGCACCTGAGCGGGCTGCAGTACCTGGGTCCGCGGCTGGCCAGCTTCCACCAGCGGCTGCCGACGAACTGCGTGGTGTTCCACCTGGCGGACGGGGTGTACGCGGGGCTGGCGAACAATATGGCCGACGCCGGATCCGTGGCTGCACCTCCCCGGCCGGGCGCGGCGGCGAGGAGCTCGTCGTTCGACGCGCTGCTGCGGCTGGCGAACCTGGAGCGGTGCGTGCAGGACGCGCGGGCGACGCGGGCGCGCGTGGAGGCCCAGATCACGGCGGTGCTGGCGGCGCAGCGGGCGCACGACGAGGTGGTCAACCGCACGGCGGCGGCGCACGAGCGGCTGGCGGCGGTGCGCGGCTACGTGGCGGCGACGCGGCAGCGCGTGCAGACGGCGACGCGGCGACGGGACGCTCTGCGGGCGAGCGTGGCGGCGCGGCGGGCGGCGCTGCTCCAGGCGCGCGCGGACGAGGCGGCGGCGCGCGAGCACCTGGCGGCGGCGCACGGCACGACGGCGCGCAGCAAGGCGCAGCTGCAGCGCACGGCGGACGACACGCAGGCGCAGCGGCGGCGCCTCTGCCGGACGCTGGCGGCGGTGTTCCAGCTCACGCCGGTGGCGGGCGAGCCGCTGGGGTTCAGCATCGTCGGGCTGCGGCTGCCCCGCGCGCCGTACGCGCACATCGCCGACGGCGCGCGGCTGGCGGCGGCGCTGGGCTACACGGCGCAGCTGGTGCAGCTGCTGGCGCAGTACCTGGCGGTGGCGCTGCCGTACCCGATCACGGCGTGCGGGTCGCACTCGCGCGTGGGCGACCCGATCTCCGCGGGGCTGGCGGCGCGCACATTCCCGCTGGCGCCGGGCGGCGGCGCGCGCGGCGGGTTCCGGTTCGAGTACGCGGTGTTTCTGCTGAACAAGGACGTCGAGCAGCTGCTGGTGCGGCGGGCGGGCGTGCGGGCGGTGGACGTGCGGGCGACGCTGGCGAACGTGCAGCTTTTGATTCATCAGGTAGTTACGGAGTAGTTAGTTAATTATCATTCTCAGTTCGTTAATTAATTATCATTGTTTCTCCCCTGCTCCCGCGTCTGGACCAGCGCGTTTGTCAGCGGCCTCACCGCTCGCTTATCCCGCAAGGAAGTAATGTTAGTTAGTTGGTAGTTAGCTCACTGGCGGTTAACCCGAGTAGCAGACTGACTAACTAGCCAGTTAACTAACTAACTAACTAACTAACTGAAGTTTTGTTTGGCGCCCACGCTGTCCTCTCCCTCTCTCTCGCTCTCTCCGCCTCAGGCCGAAGCCACTCCACTCTCACTCACACACTCACACTCACTCACACTCACTCACTCACTCTCCATCTTCTCCTCTCCATTCCAATCCGGCCCGCCCCCCCGTCCCGACCCGGCTGGCGTCGGCGCGGATGCCGCCGTCCCCACGCCCCGCCGCCGCCTGCACCGCGCCCTCGCCCGCCCATGGCCCGCCCGACCGTACGCTCTCCCTCTCCCTCTCCCCCTACTAATACTAATACTAATACCCTCCAGGACCGCGCCGCGTCGTCGCCGCCGCCGCAGCACCGCCGCGGCTACCAGGCGTGCGACCCGTGCCGCAAGCGCAAGGTCAAGTGCGATCTGGGCAGCGTCGACAACCCGCGTCCGCCGCCATGCGTGCGCTGCCGCCGCGAGAGCAAGCGCTGCGAGTTCTCGGCCACGCGCCGCAAGCGCAAGGCCGACGACGCCGATGCCGATGCGGAGCCTGACCGCCCGGCCAGTGGTGGTGGTGGTGGTGTGCTGCGTCGTGACAAGCGCATGATGGCTGCGGAGGCCACGACGGTTGACGACCCGCCGCCCGCGCACCCTCACCCCCGGACGCCCTTCGACGCCCCCTGGCCCGACCCCCGCCGCCCCCCCCCCCCCCCCCCCCCCCCCCCCCCCCCCCCCC